>NC_086229.1:56853788-57153788 GCF_036321145.2 Pelmatolapia mariae | reverse complement strand
TGACTGCTTGAGAGAATTTGATACAAGAAAGCCAACAACCCATAGCCACACAGCACAGGTTACAGCCAGGATGGTGTAGAAAACTCTCAGCTTTGATTGGTCCAACGTCTCCCTTTCCCTAGCCACTTCCCCTGGCCCTGGGCGAATCAGAAAACAGAGTACAGAGAGGCTGCAGAAAGATATGATTATTATGGAGGGAACCAAAACACAGAACAGTGGGACAGTTTTGTAATTAGGAGGTAATAAAACTTTAACACCTGTCAGTCCAAAGCTCAGCACCCAAACACAACCAATGCTGATGTTTCTGATCCTGACCCCACGGGCATTTCTTAAACGCATGTAGGTGATGGGGTGAACAACAGCCAGATAACGCTCTACACAGGTCAGGAGGTGGAAAAATATCTCTCCATAATAAGCAATGCGAGAAGCATTTGAACCTACTGTCTCACTAACTAAGTGATTAGTGTATGTGCCATAATAGATGAGGAAGCACCCCAAGACCCAGATCAGCTCCATGGCAGCCACGTGGTAGGTGAAGATGTCAGAGTGGCTTGCTGTTTTAAAGGAGCGCTGCCTTCGCCATCTTTGATGACCCACATAAAAAACAAAAACAGAAATAGTGAGTAGGAGGATGAATCTCACTGCATAGAACGGAATGAATTTCGGTGACTTGTAGGAGCAAAAATAGTCCAGAAAATTGTTTGAGGTGAAGTTAAGTGACATATCTCCTGTACGTTGTAGGTCTGAAAAGAAAAACAAAAAACAATTAGAGAGACAGACAGGGGACAGATTCAAAGTTATGATGCATCGTATTAAGGAACTGTACTTTAAGGCTGTCATGGACCAGTTAGTATAGCAAATATATAAAGCAGAGAGATATGGAATTATGTAGCAAATAATAAATAGATACATATCACCAAATGTTTTAGATTTTAGATGCTTTGTTGACACCACTGCAAACCCTTGGCCTCCTCTCAATGAGCTTCATTATGTAGTCACCTTTAATGGTTTCCCGTTTCATATGTGGGATTTCTTGCCTTCTTAATGGGGTTGGAAAAATCAGTTCTGTAGTGCAGAGGTCAGTTTGGTACACAGATTAAAGACCAGATAAATGCAACACAGTGTTCTAGTAGCAGACACATTTCTACAACTGTTCAGACAAGACTGCACGAATCCAGCCTTTACCCATATGGAAAGGAAATAGTAAAAACTCATATAAGGCTTATATGATTTACTCATGAAAGTGGCCACTTTCTCAGTACTTGCATATATTCTTTTAGTAAGTATCCAAAACATACAAGTTTTATTTATATAATTTTTCAAGGGATCTTATATCTGTTTTCACTCTTGTATGCTTTTCATAAAAGTTTCACACAAGACAGATACAAACTTTATAAGAATTATATATATCTTTTCCATATGGGTATGGTCAACTAGATGCTAAGAAACCACTACTTAGCAGCAGAAGCAGAAGAGATTTGTTTGGGCCAAGAAACACAAGGAACGGACTTTAGACCAGTGGAAATCAGTGCTTTGGTCAGATGAGTCCAAATCGGAGATCTGTGGTTCCACTCGTTGTGCCTTTGAGTGATACAGAAAAGATGAACAGATAGTTTCTTCATGCATGGTTCCCACCATGAAGCATGGAGGAGGAGGTGTGTAAGGGCTACTTTCCAATAAGGATATTGATGGAATGCTGCACCAGATCGCCTGGCCTCCACAGTCACCTGACCCAAACCTAACTGAGATGATTTAGGGTGAGATGGACTGCAGAGTGAAGGCAAAAGGGCCAACAAGTGCTCAGCATCTCTGGGAACTCCTTCAAGGCTGTTGGACAATAAGGTGCCTACCTCATGAAGCTCATTGAGAGAATCCCAAGAGTGTGCAAAGCAGTAAGCAAATAAAAGGGTGGTCAATTTTTAAGAATAAAAAAAATTAAAACAAGTTCTGAGTTATGTAGTTAACAAAAAAATTATAAAATAAATTCATGTTTTCATTCATAGTTTTCATGCTTTCAGTGAAGATCTACAATAAAAAATAAAGAAAAGACATTAAATGAGAAGATGTCTCCAGACTTGACTGGTAGTGTAGGTTTCCAATACGAAACAAAAAGTTCTTAGATCTACCTAATCAACAAGCAGGTATTAACAAGATGTCTGATCTAATCACACATAAAGCAGCACAAAATCATATGCGCAGTGGATAACATTTATAAAAAATTTAGGTAATTTATAGTTAACACAGAATAATTTATGGCAGAGCATCCTTTGTCTGTGCTGCTGTCAGAAGGAATCATCTAAAATTCCCCTAAATCTTCAAGATTCATCTGCTTTTATGGCAGTTGCATTAGCTTAAAAAGATACACAACAGCTTAAATATGCTTGAAAAAGAAGGCATTTAAAATTTACCACTATAATAAAATATATTAATGTGCACCTTTTGGTTGAATTGTTTCCTCTAGTTCACGTCTCCAAACAGACTGACTGCTATTTACCCTAAAGGTGCGCTGATGCTTCTGCTAGTGTTCAGGGTGCTCACGGTTGACACAGCAGTAGAACTATGTGAGCTTTTTGCATGAATCATTAGGTGGCACTTAATGTAAATTACAGCAGCAAATTGTACATCACAGTTTGGGTCACAGAGCAGTGTAGAAGGGTACATCTGCATTTTCGAACCATGTGTAGACTTTATGTAGTTACAATATAGTTCTTATTTTCACCCAAACCAAAACTAACAAGCAGTTTGTTTAATTGTTGCAACTGGTTTAGATTCAGTTTTTAAATGTGACATACAGTAACATGCACTTTGGACTGTCAGCAATCTGGAAAAAGTAGTGTTATAGATTTTTAATGTCTATGTTTCATTCGTTCATTGGATTGACAGTGTTAAAAGGGGCATTTAATTAAAAGCAGGTGTTTTTTGTGTCATGCCACCTGTGTGTACATAGAGAAGATTTATGGGATCTCATTTCCATTCTTTATGGAAGCATAGAGCTGCCACCCAGGCTAAAGAAAAAAAAGAGCTATATCGCATTATTGTGAGAAAACCTTTTTGTTCAAACAATATGCTTTTCATGTTTGTACAATATATTTTTCACATTCAACAACATAATATCACGTTATTACAATATACATACTTATCATGTTATAAAAAAAAGGAAACCATGCTCTTACAATATAAATATTATATCGTACGAATGTGATCATATAATGTACAAACATAAAAAAGATCCGATTATTATTTTTTTATTGCAAGAACATAAAACGTGTTGTGTTGAGAAATCCAATTGCATGGTAGGTGTGGAGAGCCCACGCTCTTGAGAACTGGCAGTGGCAACTTGCAATGTGCTGCTTTCAACTTGGACACAAACTGGAATAGCCCACTTCCAAGATTTCTTTGGGAATCACGGTGTACCTGAGAACTGTCTATTGTAATTGCTACAAGAACATGGAACTACTCTCCCTATGTGTAAATTTGTAAAACTCACTTTATGCGAAGTTGCAGCATCTAAAAATGTGACATATCGCTAAGTTAGGAATCATAGCAGTTTTACAACTTCTGTCTCTTTTACTGCTTAAAGACGTAATGGCAGGCTGCATCTGCATCAGCCTGTATAAAATGGAGAATGTAAAACAAGGAAACCAGCTGTATAAAACTAGGCAGTTGTTATGACAAGAGTTATTAAATGTTGCTAATTAATCCATTAGCTGTATGTAGGGTCCAGATTTATTAAATAGGTCACTATATTATTTGATGACTTTACCAATAAAGCACAATGTTTCCTTGCTTATCTAAAAAAATGAATTAAACTGTGTTTATTGATATCTGGCTTCAATTTAAAGCAAGGATACGAATAAATGCTAAATACAGATGGCTGCCACTAAAATGATAACAGATTTTATGGAATGAAATAATAAACAATTATCAAAACACATGTGAAAAGTATATACTTATTATTCTGATGTACCATTAATTTATGTAATAATAATGTGATGTGACAGCAGTACCTTGTGTTTCTGTACAGTAATAAATATCTCTGCTATTACAGATTGATGCCACAGTGATTGATTTCATGGATCACAAGAGCCTGTCTGGATACATCCCACCATATGTTGATTAGAGAGCTGCCAGATGGTTCGGCTTGGAAAACAATGGCACAAGTAAGTAAGTAATTTATTTATATTAAGTGCTTTTAACTTTTAAATGCCAGTAACTAAAGAATTGAGAAAAAAACTCATTGCTTAAAAAACTGATGGAAAAGTGCGTTAATGAAAATGAGAAGAAACCTGATCATGAGTTATTTGCGTCTAAGAAAAAAAGAACACATGCGATTTTCCATTGATAAAGATGAAGGTGAAGTTTATGATAGACGGAAAACACATGTAAACAATGTTACACAACTGACTGACTCACATCAAGGAGATGAGGAAACTTCTCAAACTGTCATGATCTCATCATCAGATTTTAGGAATGTATGGAATCAGAACGATGCCACCTTGAAACGAAAGCGAAAAAAATATTGAAACCGAAAAAATCGCTTACAATTTTTATTTTTCAGTTTCAATCCATTTTTTTTCAGTTTCAATCCATTTTTCGGTTTCAATCCATTCTTTTTCAGTTTCAATCCATTTTTTTTCAGCTTCAATCCATTTTTTGGTTTCAATCCAGTTTTCGGTTTCAATCCAGTTTTCGGTTTCAATCCATTTTTCAGTTTCAATCTGCTGGCACTGTTTTGGCGTCCGGAGGCGCGCTTGAGGGGGCGGGGATTCCGACCCGCATGAATTTGCATACATTATAGAGTCCGTTGCTCGTGCTGACCAAGCTGCCATTTTTCTCTCTTTGCCTCTTTCAATGGCTGCATCAAGTTCAGGTGGACCCTCTAAACCGCAGGTAAGTGATCATTTTCCGTCGTCTTTCTTTGCTATTTCACTCGACTGGACATAGGTTTAGTTTTTAGTAGCTAAATCTGGTGAAGTTGTGGTAAAATGCCAACATTAGCCTGTTCGTTGTAGCAAGCTAGCTGGCAGCTAAAATTTGCTAAATTCAGTGATGCCCCTGTCTCTTTTGTGAATAAACAAACACTTTAACTTTGAAATGGATTCTGCAGTACAGGGATTTGAGGTTCAAACTGCAAAAGTATCTACAAGGATGCCAGAGCCTTACTCCTGATGTCCAGTGGTGATGATAATATATTAAGCAATGGCAGATTCCAGGCACATAACGGTAAGACAAGTGTAGGTTTGGAAGTAACTTCTTTATGGCAGTGTTGCAGGTCACCTTTTTTTTTTATCCATCTTTGCTTGCAGTACTCTTTAAAACAAAATAGTTGCCTGTCTATCAGTGTAAAAAGGGTGCTGTGCCAAGCCATTTGTAACTAAATTAATTTCAAATATGAAGATTCTGCTCCAATCTGGACAAAAAGTTTTCACATATTTTGCATTTTTTAGTATTTTTAAATCACACATGTATTTTAAAATACATTTGTATTTGTATACATTTGTCACCAACATGTAGCCACACATCTGAAAGCATATTGACTTGCTCTCCTGATATTTAGACATTTCATAAGAAATGCATTCATAAGAAATGTATTTCTTATGAAATGGATGTACTTGTTTATGGAAATGATTTAATTTGTTTATCTTCCTGTTGTGTTCATGTACGTATGCATAGATTATTATGTCATTAGTGCACAATTAGCAAATGTATCAATTTCTGTTCCAGGTACCATTAATAAGGAGGCAGTTCTATGAAAGATTGCTAACAAAGCTTCATGGAGCTCTACAACGCAGACCTGTAGATATGGACTATTTGCATTATGTCATCACTCATGAATTGAGACTTATACGGTCATTTGGCAATATTTTAGCAGTACCACAAGATATTCTTAATGCCTTATCCAATCTTTTGAGACTGATAAATTTTCAAGACGGAGAGAGACACCCACATTCTTCTCTTGTTGATGTTGTATACACAGCGAGAGGACAAAGTAAACTTAGTATATCAGAAGAATGTTTGCAAAGCCTCATCAACATGAAATTTTCCATTCCCAGTATAGCTCGGCTTCTGGGTATCAGCAAAAGGACATTATTTCGTCGGATGCAAGAGTATGGACTTTCAGTACATGCATCATATAGCAGTGTCACAGATGATGAGCTGGACAGCCTTGTTCGGTCAGTTAAAATGAGACTGCCACACATCGGCTATCGAATGATGATGGGGGAACTGCAGGCCATGGGATACCGTGTCAGATGGGAGCAAGTGTCTGCATCGATGCATAGGGTAGATGCTGCAGGAATCCTAGAAAGGATGGCATCTGTCGGCTGTGTTGCAAGACGAGTGTACTCTGTAAAAGGTCCCCTCTCATTGGTTCATGTAGATACAAACCACAAACTCATCAGGTTTGTGTACAGTACGTGTTTGTATGTTCAGTACTCTGGATACCCTGTAACTATTTTCATTTCTGATTTGAGCATAAGGCATTTTACGTTAACAGTTAGAGGATCCAGGTAAATTTCTATTTCTACAAAGTAAAAAAAAATATTCCTGTTTAGTAAGCAAAGAAACAAACAAGTTGATAAATTCAGACTTGTGGACAAATGTTATACTTGGACGTGTGTGTGTTTCATATTTTGCTTTTTTTTTTTTTTTTTTTTTTTTTTAGATATGGCATAGTTATATTTGCTGGGATTGATGGCTATTCGCGAAAGGTAAACAATATTCCATTGCAATCACAATTTTTTTCTCAAAATTAACTACCCTATAGAGAGAAAGTGGCGTATTCTTCTTCCACTCCTTTGACAAAAAATTTACGTTCATTAGTGTTGAGTTGTCTTTATTTTACTTTTAAAAAGTATATAACTGTCAGGTGTTTATTAGTTTGTTAGATATTGTGTTTGTTTCTTCAAAACAAAATAATTTATTCATAAATTATGTTCCAGATAATGTACCTTGGTGCTGGAAATAATAACAAGGCATCAACTGCATTAGGCTTCTTTATGAGCTCTGTTGAACAGTTTGGCTTTCCTTTAAGGTAATGTAAAACCTTGATACATGCTATATTATTAGTCAACTTTTTGAAAACTTGTTTGTATTCTATTTCGTCATGCAGAGTTAGAGGAGACCAGGGTGTCGAAAATGTTGGCATTGCTCATTGCATGTTTACTGTTCGTGGTTGTGGCAGAGCAAGCTACATTTCAGGAAAAAGTGTTCACAATCAAAGGTAAGTTATATACAGGGCTTAGCATATATATATATATATATCTTGTAAACCCAAATCAATCATCACATTCACCAGCGTCTTATTCAATATTTATTTACTTATTTTTAAATACATGGGTCTTTTATCATTAGTAAATCAAAAACAGGTACAAGCCTGGATTTGTAAACTAATGTGTTCTTTTGATATTTTTTATGTTGTAGAGTTGAGCGCTTGTGGCGTGATGTCTGGATGGCTGTAACCAGTGTTTATTATGAGCTACTTCACAACCTTGAGGAAGACTGCCTGCTTGACCCCTCCAACAGCCTCCACCTGTTCTGTGCTCAGTACATCTTTGTGGAACGTCTGCAGAAGGACCTTGACACTTTCAAAAATGGGTGGGATAATCATGCCCTGCGAACAGAACAAAGTCTTACGCCTAATCAACTTTGGACTATAGGACTTCTTCAAAATCCTGTGGCTGCACCAGAAAACACTGAGGTACGACTATAAAATGTGCTATTACAGATGTTTTATAACGCTTAGGTTTTTGTACCTTGAAATTCATCACATGCATATATTTAAATGTGCACCTGTCTTGTTTTTAAAGACATACCTTTGTAATTGCTGCATACTATAGTTATACTGTTCATAACAAAAACAAGTGTATTTTCAGGACATTCAAGAACATTTCTCTTTGGACCTTGACTGTTCGAGACCAGAAAGTGGTGGTGGAGTAGTTCTTCCACCAATACAGTGTCCTTTGGGGCCTGAGGCGATGGCAGGACTGAGGGCAGCCATTCATCCTCTTAGTCCCTCCTTTGACAACGGAAGAGACCTTTATGAGAGAGTGCTGAACTACATCAGAGTTCATTCAGTAACACAACAGAACCCACTGAGTTAGCCTTTCTCATAGGATTTAACCACATTATTTGTATTGTAATGACAGAATAGCAAATCAATCAATCTTAAGATGTATTGTCAGATAATTAGATGAATGTGTCTTTTTTAATTGCATCAAATACTGTTTTTACCTTTTATAACTTAATGTTTAAAGTAGCCACATTCAGTTAAGCATCTCACGTCTGATGTTTTTGTAACTGGGTTGATTAAATTTGTTTAACATGACATGTTAATAAATACTCTAAACAATTAAATGATATCCTTTTAATGACTGAAAAAAACAATTCATCAAGTGTAAGAATATTTCTTTTCAGGAAAACAGTTGGAATATCACTAAATTTACACTTCACAGTGGAAAACTTTTCAGTAACAAAATAATACTACATGCTTCATATACAGAAAATATATTTAAACAAAATTCACTTAAACTTCTCCAGACTTACAGAATTTAATTTGCGAACAAGTTGAATCTTAGACTCAAGTTTTTATGAATGCAGTCTTCTGAATGGGCTCCTCCGTTTTGAGAACATTACAAGAACAAAAAATGAAACAAAGTGGAAAAATAATCTTTAACTGTAAATATTTTTTCCTTTTTTAATCTGTGTTCCAAGAACTGAAATAGGTTTAAAGGGTTAGACAAATAGTAGAAATACAGTGCAATACTGCATAACTTGTGATGGTATGCTATTCAAGTGCTAACTACACACGGCTGAAATCTCTTCCCATTGTGACAGCTGTTGTCATAACTTCTGTGAACTCGGTGTATGAGTTCATGTGTGCCACAGGAAAGAAGATTGTGTTTGTGCAGGCACTTACAAGTGGGTAACATATGTAGTGTTCAGGCATCGTATCTTTGCATTGATGCTCAAATCTTACATGTATTTTAAAATTTGCCCTTTCTGAAGGAAGGCATGGTTTGTGTCTTTGTCCAGTTAACCACTGCATAATCGCTGGGACAGACATTCTCGGTGGTTGGTGTTTGGAATTCCAGTGTTCTTCCTGGTCCTGGTGGTCTTGGATCCCATACTCACAGCTCTTTTTGTCTTTATCCTGATCTGAAGAAGCAGATTAGACTTACTTTAAATCTTTAACTATCATACCAAAAAATTTATTCATATGCAAAACCAATTTTGTCATTTAGACATGTGGTAGATTGTATAAAACATCAAAACATATAAACAAATCTTTACAGAGATTTCAGTTCCTTTAGACTGTTATCGTTAGTGATGACAATTTTGCAGAGTACAGTAGGTTTGAAAGAAATGTTACAACACTGTATTTGTAACAGCTGTTGTGTTAATGTTTTGATGATAATACCAGTAACTGGCCACGGCACAAACCTGAGCTTTCAAGATTCTCCAGGAAGTCTTGGAAGAAGTTGATGATGGCATTTTCTTTGGCATGCCTTGGACTTCCCCTCTCACTCAGCTCAGGCTCAAGGATGCTCATTATGTAATCAGCATCCGGCTAAAGAGATTTTTTTGGGGGGGGGGGGTCACGTGTTGTGATTTCAAATAAACAATAAGAAATTGTTTATTTATTAAGAAATTGTTTAATAGTCATTAATCTGAGCAACCTAAATAAAGGCTGAAAAAAAAAAAGTCCTCACAGGGCTATTACTACATCACATGTATTTTTAGAATCTGTTGTAAAAACTAAACCACTGAAATAAATAAATAAAGACATATTTACCGCTGTATCATCATTCTCATCTCTGGGAACAAACAGGTTTGAACAGAGACTTTCGTGCCTTCCAATCACCTCCAGAAGGTTGTAGATCTTCATGCCATTTCTAATTTGCTGTAGCATTGGAGTCAGACGCACCGTAGCATGCACAACAATTGATCTATTTAGAAAAGCAAACACAGTCATTAGTGAAACTGATGGGGTATGGTGGTCTAAACCAGGGTTTGAACTTACAAAATATTACTTTCAAATGTTTCTGGTTGGTATATTGTCTATTAAATTATACTACCTTATTATACTGTCCCGTTTGTCCAGCTTCACAAGTCCTGTGTAACCACAGCTCACAATGTCTTCAGTGAGGTCTGTCAGGTTGTCTGCCACTTCCACCTGAAAACATACAAAAACAAAACTTTTTTTTTTTCAAATTTTTGAAATTATGTAACTATACACACAGTGTTGGGAAGGTTACTTTTAAAATGTATTCCACTACAGATTACAGGCCCCAAACTGTATTTTTTAATGTATTCTGTTACGTTACTGAATGGGAGTAATATATTCTGAATAGTTTGGATTACTTAATATATTATCATGCTGTTTACAACTACATAAATATGATTTATTACTATTACTGAAGGTCCGCGGCTCTGAACCATAGTAAAGGGACCTCTGGCTAATATGTCAGGTTTGTGTCGGGCTCGTAGCCAAAAACTAGCTTTACATTGTTGTCTGGGTTAACTTTGCTAGTGAGAGACAGAGAGAGGCATTGAAAGGCTGCTCCAACGGAACTTATTGTTTCGGAAGAAAACACAAAAACAGTGTACAGTCAAGTCTTAATAGCCTACTTACAACTCTGCTCGTCAGGCACTCTTTTTGGCTGCAGTGGTTATTATTATATTTACATGCTTCCAAGCTCCCGTTTTTGCTCGATGACAGTTCGTACTTTTCCACTCGCCTTTTTCTCCCTCCTCACTCTCACAGACACATAACAAATATGGCAGTCCATTCTCCCTACAGCACAGACTACACTGCCCATGAGGCTAAATTCTTTAGAGCTATGCCTGTAACACTCTGCCTATTAGCTTAGCACAACAACAACAACAACAACAAAAAGGCGCTCTCTCACCCAGGAAACACACAGTCGCAGAGAGAGCGCGTCACCCTGTAACTATGGCAACCGTAACGCTGCCGCTGTGTAATTCATATATTTCAACAAAGTAACTGTATTCTAAATACCACCTTTTTAAACGGTAACTGTAACGGAATACAGTTACTCATATTTTGTATTTTAAATACGTAACGCCGGTACATGTCTTGCGTTACTCCCCAACACTGTATACACACACAAACAATCAGCATTTTTTCACTAGTCTGTACAAACACAGCTCACCTTTTCAATTAGAGACCTATATTCAGTGTCATCCACATCATCTTTGGTCAGCTGAAGCGCATCGAAGTTTCCTGTTGCAAGAAACTGATAACACCAGCTTCTAAGGAAGCATGGTGGTGGACCTCCCTGTGCAAGGCTCACTGAAAACACTTCTCCTGCAGTTCTGCAAGATACAAAGAAATATTTAACATGCTTCATATGCTACATAATGCTGGGAAATGTATAAAAACAGACAAACCTGTAGAAACTATTTTCTAAATCACTGATAGAGTAGACAGGACTCTTTCCCTTCTTGCCACTGCCTTCAAACAGTCGAGTCTCAATACCATGCATCATTTCTACATAGAGATACAGAAAGACAAAATAATTTAAAGGGTTAACCTTATACTGTATCTTAATTTGATTTGGCCATATTCAATATCTGAACTGTAAGTACAATGTACATAGCTATACCAGTCAAAAATTCTTTGCTTAATGCACCAGTATCAATTCCTGCTTCTCCGATAAAAGTCACGTGGAGTTTGTTGACAGGGGAACCCTTCTTCTGTCGTTGCCACTGAATGAAGCCTCTTTGAACTAGATCATTCCGAGTGATGCAAATCCTAAAGTCTTTGCTGGTATCCACCTGACTTGAAAGCCATTGTAGCACATCTGCTTCACTGAGAAAAGAAAAATTGAAAATGATTATCGTTTCTTAAAATGAAAGCAAATGTATTATAAACAAAACCAGATAATCTGAAAGGGCAAAGAATATAAATCATACCTGACTAAATCAGTCAAAGGATCTGTTCTGTTGCTTGGCACACTGCACTCAGAGTCAGTACTGACATAAACGTCTGTCATGTGAGTGGAAGTGTCCTCAGGTCTAAAAATTATGAACAATAGCAAAAATATATGTGATCTAACTTATGATGTCTTTTAACTGATTTTACTGGCATTTAAATTGGGTCCTGAGCTTAACAGGTACGGTGACTACATTGTGTGTTTCAAATATACTGTACGCCTTAAAATGTGGACCAAGTAAGTATTTACTGTAACTACATACTGAGCTCAAAACTGTAATGCCATAAAATTTTTTAAAAAGGATTCAGATGTAAACATAGGAAAATGTGTTTAATATGTATAAATTTGAAGGAACCTTTCACCACACAGGCTTGCATGCTGGGCAATCTCATTCACTGGAAAGCAGCAAAGACAGATTGGGCATTCTTTCATGTCCTAGAGAAAAAAATATTGTTAAAACATAAAAGAAACAATGATTTGTAAATATGTGGATTGAACATTATCACCTGCTTCATGTCAAGAGGCTCTCTACAAAAGCTTGGTGAATTCATGACAGACAGAAGCTGGACATCAGTCTATGAAGTACAATTGTAATTACTACAATGTATTGTACATTAACAAAAACAGAATAGTCACACACACAGAAAAAAGCCTTCTATAATTCCGTGCACAAATATCCCAAATATTTATAGACTGTTAATAAGGCAATATTCCACAATATAACATAAATTCACCTCATCTTCCTCTTCTGTTGACTGAGACTTCACACAATTGTTGACATGGAGTGCTAGGATATGCAGAGGCATACTTTCCTTGCACACCTGGCAAGAAGCCTTTGGCATGGTTTGAAATTCAGCTGCATCTGATGGAAGAGGAGTAAGATCAAGGTCCTGCTGCAGCGGAACAACATACAAGAGGGTCTTTCCTGCACTGGAAATGTTGCGGATCAGTCTTCCTGTGTAGCCATTTACATCAGGAGGAATTACTACAAGTTTCCTCCTACCTTGACCACCTAAATACACAGATTGATAGAAAAAACATTGTACAATTTTCAACTTTCACTAGCATCTAAAAACATAATTTCAAAGAGGAAAATTATGCACCTGAGGACTTGTGCAACAACCATCCTTGCACTCCATCCATTTTGGGGTATTCTTCAGTGATCATTTTATTAATCTAAAACAGTACATAAGGGGACACAATTGGTAAAACTACATAATTAAGATATATTTTTATCAGTGCTAATATATGACCAAAAAAAAGAATAACTACTATCATTTGCATGTCTATCATTATGATTTGATATAGAACATGTTTTTTTAATGTAAATGCATTTCTCTTATATAAGTGTAACTACATTAAATCTGTGAGACATTACCATTGTATGGCTCATATCATCAGTCAAGATGAGGGATCTCTTTCCCAGCCCTGCTTGGCTCAGCTGCAGCTCCTCAGTAGCAGAAGGAGTGTTGGTACAGCCTTTATTCACTAGATATATATATACACTGAAAGGCTTGCTGGATTTAGGCCTCAGCGCGCTACTTTGGAGTGGGGAAAAGCGATTTTTCCCCCTTTTTTTGGTAAAAAATCCTGGAAATGACCTACATGTGAGAAGTAGAAATAATTTTCAACATGCAGGGATTTTTTTTTTTACTAATCCAAATGATTAAAAAGTATAATTGTTCAATACAATTTCTAACCTTGCCATCTCCGTCTGCACTGTATCTTTTGGGGTCTGGGCTTGTCCACCTGAGCGCTCGTGAGAGTGCTCAGCATTTGGTATACATGTGGTATTAGGTTGCTGAAGACTTTGAGCTAACCTGTTGATTATATCTTGTGCCGCTGTTATAACACGGGCCTCTAACTCCTAAAAGAGACAGGGGCATCACTGAATTTAGCAAATTTTAGCTGCCAGCTAGCTTGCTACAACGAACAGGCTAATGTTGGCATTTTACCACAACTTCACCAGATTTAGCTACTAAAAACTAAACCTATGTCCAGTCGAGTGAAATAGCAAAGAAAGACGACGGAAAATGATCACTTACCTGCGGTTTAGAGGGTCCACCTGAACTTGATGCAGCCATTGAAAGAGGCAAAGAGAGAAAAATGGCAGCTTGGTCAGCACGAGCAACGGACTCTATAATGTATGCAAATTCATGCGGGTCGGAATCCCCGCCCCCTCAAGCGCGCCTCCGGACGCCAAAACAGTGCCAGCAGATTGAAACTGAAAACTGGATTGAAACCGAAAACTGGATTGAAACCGAAAACTGGATTGAAACCAAAAAATGGATTGAAGCTGAAAAAAAAATGGATTGAAACTGAAAAAGAATGGATTGAAACCGAAAAATGGATTGAAACCGAAAAAAAATGGATTGAAACTGAAAAAGAATGGATTGAAACCGAAAAATGGATTGAAACCGAAAAAAAATGGATTGAAACTGAAAAAGAATGGATTGAAACCGAAAAATGGATTGAAACCGAAAAAAAATGGATTGAAACTGAAAAAGAATGGATTGAAACCGAAAAATGGATTGAAACCGAAAAAAAATGGATTGAAACTGAAAAATAAAAATTGTAAGCAATTTTTTCGGTTTCAATATTTTTTTCGCTTTCGTTTCAAGGTGGCATCGTTCTGATTCCATAGGAATGCTGATGAAGATGTATTGGACTCATCTGAGGTTAATGATTGGACTCTACCTTGTAGCGCCTCTGGGTTGTCATTTTGATGACACTGTAATACATGAACTATGCCTCCAGTTTGGAGAACATGATCTGGTTATCACATCCATTACATTTCCTCTAACAAACACAGCAGTCCGTACTCTAGATACATCTATAAGCGTTGAAGCAACGGGTTCTGCATCATATGATGTTGTCTGTGTCACCATCAAATTTCACAGGACTAATATTCTGGAGGACAAGATCAGCCAGTTGAAAGATCCAGCACTCGTCATACACCCACTAAAACACAAATATATTGATGAAAAAGGTAGTGATGCAGTTTATGAAGAGATGTGTATCCTGCAGAGCTGCAGACAATACAGCTGAAGGAGTATTCTCTACAAACGTGAAATTCCCTAGAAACATATACATATGAAACCCTCTCAATGTTATCCACTGCGGTTCAAACCAGTGTTTTAATATTTAATGTATGCAGTACCAATTCAATCCAAAAGAGGGCAGTGGTGGCGCTAAAGTTGTCCTGCACTGCGTTATGCGGCAAGAAGAAGAACTGCAGCAGAGCAGATAGCCAGCAAGGCAGAAAAAGAACGCACTGAGCGCATGGAGGACCGGAGGGAATGAGAACTTCTCTCTGGTACTTTTGTTAAGTGTGAAGGTTTTCACAGTTACAGACTTGTTGGGATGTGCTTACCATGCATCCCATTCTCCAGTTGTGTTTTTACTTTGTCGGGGCCTGGTGCGAGAGACAGCTGGATACTTGATCAACGATTGGAAGGTAAATCCAGGGTTTTTTTTTTTTCTTTTTCCTCTTTTGTCTATATATACAGATATATATATATATATAGCAGCTCGTTAAGGGACATTTGCTGTGTTGTGGCATTAACGTCATTTCAGATTAACGCTGACAGCACTAGTGGGAACACAATGAATACGACTGCACATTTACGCCGACATCATCCTAGTACAAAGACAAGTGGAAGCAGACAAAAACAACAAGCACGCATGCTACAGACTTTACCCGAGTCATTTAGACAGCCGTTAGCACATGATTCTCCTTATGGGGACCTGCTATGTTTAATATGCTGCTGAGAATATAGCCCAGAGGAAGCGTATAGTATATTTCTCTGTAATAAACTCTCTTTTCCAAAGATGAGTGATTTCTCGATCAGATAGATTAATTTTTTTTATTACTTTGTTGTTTCAGCAACATTAAATTTAAAAACTGTACTTTTGAGTTTAAATATATATTTATAATTTTAATAAATGACAAATTAAAAAGCATGAAGATTTTTTTGTATCGAAAAAATATCGAACCGTGAATTTTGTGTATCGTTGCACCCCTAATATATCTATATATCTATACACACACACCCACACACACACACACATATATATATATATATATATATATATATATGGGTGTGTGTGTACACACACATAAATAGTAGTAATAATAGTAGTAATAATAGTAATAGGAGTAGTTATTTTCACAATGGCAAGGTACTATAGCACTGAGGAGGTTTTGGAAATGGCGCTAAACCCTGATCGCGAGGATGGCTCCACTAGAGCTAGGCCATATTATACTGTTCACGGTAATACCGGTAGAATGTTAGGCAATGATAAGAAAAGGAAATATTGCGATAGAATATGGATAAAACGCGCATGCGCAGTGCCTTTGTTTTCATACGCAAATGGCCAAAAAAGCACGGCGGCAACAGAGAATAAAAAGGGGCAAAGCGGATTGTTGAGTGAAACAGATGAACCAGAATTTGTTTGTAAAAATTGTGCAACTTCAGTGATGTGGAATTGGTTTGGTGTTTGTCTGTCAGATACACAACAAAACATTTTTTTTTTTTGTAGAACATGCAAGCGGGCCGTCGTTATTGTCGTGTTTGTTGGACTAAGGTGCTCATAAATCTGGGAGTTATCTGGGTCCTAAACGCCGTCCGATTCGGGTCCCAAAGTCAAACGAACACTGCAGCATCACTGAGAGCCAAAAACTGTCTAAATTCTTTCATCTTTAATAACACGATCAGCATTGCTGCTTTACCAGGTGTAACTATGAAGTTTAACATCCAGGCATCCATGAAAACAGAGTTTACTACATTTAACAGAGTTAGAAGTTAGCAGAAAGTTAGTGGAAGTTAGCTCGCTATTTTCGCTAGTTACCTAAACATGATATAGCATGTTCTGACTGAGAGATTTCTGAAACAATTCAAACATACAGCTCTACTATCACTTCCAACATAAATGAAGATAGATAACTAAACAGCAGGGACGTTTGTAAGGTTACTGAATTCGGGCTAGGTGGTATATAATGATGTGTTACGTGATCGCTAGCGACATAGCTATGTTAGCGTAATATAAACACTGAAGCTGGAGGATGAACGCTAACAATTTTCCACTCGATAAAAGTTAACATGAAGGTTCCTGATGGTTAGAGACAAATGCAATCGCATGGAGGATGCTGTAAATGGACCAAACTTAAGTCAGGAGAACAACTGAGATAATCCGTCCACAATATGAGGTTAGTCATTAATATACTGCAACAACATGGGAATAGAGCAGCTGTGATAGAATACAGCATTAATGAATCAATGGGACAGAAGTGGAGGAAGCATGAATGAGTTGAATACAGTTTGATTTATCTGACTGCTTTGTTTCGCTTAATGTGTCTTATAATCCCGTGCACCTTATGATCCGAAAAATACATATTTGACTTTTTTATTTGGCACACTGCAGTTTAATGTTGCAAAGCACTTCTTTTTAACTTCAGTGGATATTACACATGGTTATGCTCAGGATATGTCAGCCCATTTCTACTGGAAATGCCTTTTGGTCAAACTTACAGCAAGGAATTTGCATTTGCACTGTTAAATTTTATATAGCTTTAATGCACATAAAAAAACAGCTGTTTGTTTAAGTGAAAATAAATGGATGGGATTTTGCGCTAGTAATATTGTGGAGTTGTATTTTGTCTTGCAGAAATTATATCGTCAGTTATATCAATATTGCAAATGTTCAAATATATATTGTGATTTATATTTTTGGCCATATCGCCCTGCACTAGCCTCCACGTCATCCTCCGAGACTCCGTGTCTTCATCTGAGGATAATGGGGATGAAGCAGAAAATGTATCGGAGGTGGAAACGGAAGAGCTGGAGTCCAGTTCACCTGGAGGAGTGTCGTCGGACAATGAGAGCGGAGAGAGAGATGAAGAGCCAGCAGAGTGGACGTCTAAGAATGGAAGAATTGTGTGGGCTCCCACAAATGCCGAGACGTTCCGTTATGTCCCCGCAGCCGGGACTTATCCTGGGACCCACACATTATGCCACTGCCCGAATTAGCGACCCAGCTTTGCGCTGTTTCTCACAGATGAAATGGTGCTGCACATTGCATCGATGACAAATCTACAAGGAAGACACAGGATCGAAGAATGGAGAGACGTGGACACAGATGAAATAAGTGCTTATGTGGGACTGCTGATCTTGTCCGGTGTGTACCGTTCAAGAAACAAGTCATTGCACAGCCTCTTTAGTGAGAAAACCAGACGGTTGATTTTTCGGGCCACCATGTCGGTAAAAAGATTTCTTCATATCACCAGGGCGTTGCACTTCGATGATAAACTTTCCCGACCTCAACGTCGTGCTGACAAACTGGCTCCAATACGTAAAGTCTGGGACATGTGGGTGCACCGCCTCAAGATGCTATTCTGCCCAGACAGAGACGTGTGTGTGGACGAGCAACTTGTGCCATTCAAAGGCAGGTGCGGATTTAGGCGGTACATGCCAAAAAAGCCTGCTAAGTATGGCCTGAAGGTTTGGGCCCTATGAGATGTCAAGACGTCATACGCCTGAAAAGTGCAAGTCTACACAGGCAAAGCACCTGGCAAACAGGCGGAGGTCAACCAGGGGATGAGGGTGGTCCTGGAGATGACAGATGGGCTCCAGTGACACACCGTCACTTGCAAGAATTTTTTCATCTCCTTTCCTCTTGCAGAAAAATGGCCCTGGTTGGCACAATTCGAAAAAATAAGCCCTCGCTTCTGTCAATTTTGCTCCAGACAAGAGGGAGAGAGGTGCACTCCTCCATCTTCGTCTTCACGAAGACGCACACCCTGGTGTCTTACGTCCTCCAACGCAGAACAAACATCCTCCTGCTGAGCACAAAGCACTAGACTCAATCCATAACCGATGACGCCAAGAGAAAGCCAAAAATAATAACTGAGTACAACAAATGTAAAGGAGGTGTCGACAACCTTGATAAGGTAGGTGTCATTACCCATCATTATCTTGCTCATATATTTTTGTGTAAAATATACCTAGGTGTAATGTATTTGGGGTTGTTTTGTTTTTGTCTTTTTGTTAGGTTGTCAGCACCTACTCATGCAGGAGGTGCACAGCACGGTGGCCATTGGCCCTATTCCACCACTTCCTTGATGTCTCCCTCTACAATGGCTACGTCTTGTGGAACGAAATTGACCCATCATGGCAGCAGGCCAAATCACACAAGAGGAGGCTGTACATTGAGGAGGCGGGAGAGATGTTAGTCCAGCCACAGATAGCAAAAAGAGGCTACAATCACTCACAGCAGATTTGGTGAGAAGTGCGCAGGATGCTGCTGCTGCAGGCCCCTCTTCAGGCACTAAAACGAAAAGCAGGAGGCAATGCGAGTTTTGCTCTGACAAAAGCAGAAGAGTTGTGACCACCTGCTGCCAATGTGGAAAAGTCACATGCCAAGACCACAGTCTTTCCATCTGCAGCATCTGCTCCACCTGAGCAGGACTGTCAGAATGATGGAATGCACCAATATCCTAAACTATTTATAGCAAATGCAAAATACAACAAACTTCTTGAATATTCTCAGAATTTTAAAGAACCCACCATTAAATCTTAGCAATCCCCTAAAAGCAAATGTACAATCACTCAAAAACACCTCCTAACACCCCCAATATGAAATAAAACCACCAAATAAGTGCAACAATCTGGAAAAAAAAAACCCCAATTCAATTAAAGTCTACCTGTGGCTGGAATGAGGCATGACATGGCCATAAGTCTCCATTTGCTGACATTTCCTTTTTATTTCACTTGGTTGCTGTTACAATGCACCTTGGCTGCAACAAAAAGGACCCTACATGTGCAAGATAGCAGGCTTTTAAGTTTGCTTTAATTACTATTTTCATTCTTTTTCACTTGCAGCTCAGTTACATTTAGGAACTACAAGCAGACACTGTCACAACCTCTGCAACTAAACAACTGAGGACAAACCAACTATGCAAGACAGGTCCTGCTTGTTGTGAAGAAAGCTACCTGTGTTTTGTTTTTATTTTTAAAAATGTATTTATTTTTAAAAACATAAAAGTTCCACTGCAGCAATTGCCCTGATACCTACAGATTAAGCACAAATGATATAACTGTGATGGCGTAGAAGGCTCTTTGCTTTGATTGGTCAACCTGTTTCTTTTCTCCACTTGCTTCCCCTGGCCCTAGCCCTGAATCAGAGAGAACAGCGAGGCTGCAGAAAGATATGACTGTTACCGATAAAATCAAAACACACAACAATTCTATGGAGAGTTCATTATGCATAACTAGAGCTCCAAAGCTCAGTCCAAAACATAGCAGCCAAGCACAGCCAGTGCTGATGTTTCTGATTTTGACCCCACGGGCGTTTCTTAGACTCATGTAGGTGATGGGGTGAACAACAGCCAGGTAACGCTCTACACAGGTCAGGATGTGGAAAATTATCCTCCCGTAGTAAGTCATATAATAACCATTTAAGGTTTGTCAGTGCTGAGTTATTAATATAATTGCTAACAAGAAAGAAGAAGCCCCCCATGATCCAAATCAGTTCCATGGCAGCCATGTGGTAGGTGAAGATGTCAGTGTGACTTGCTGTTTTGAAGGAGTGCTGCTGCCGCTATTGCCTATGACCCAGGTAGAGGACGATAGTGGAAAGTGGGAGGAGGAGGATGATACCCAAGGTATGGATGGTAATGGTTATGCATCCGTTAACGTTGTAGTTGTAGCAATCCAGAACACTGGAGGTGGATGAGGATTTAACTGACATATTTGCATATCTCCTGTATATTATAGTTGTGCTGCAAAAAAGGAATTAAAGAGACAAATAAGGACGCAGAAGGTATGGAGCAGAAAAAAGAAAATAACAGATTAACATACAGTTGTTGAGTCTGTGCTTCCAAAGGCCCCGCTAATTTAATAGCATATTCTCGTGAAGGACGATGACAAGAAAGAACATCTTCAACCGGTCTTTGACTTGCTAGCAAGAGAAGGCTTGGTCAGAACCAGGCTGTGGAGCTTAACACTCCTCATCTGTCTCCAGCCCAACTACTTCAAAGAGCAGCCCTCATCATAGCCTTTTATTCCCATGACAGTTACAGTTTACACAACACAACAAAACACAAGTACCTCCCACCGTAAAACCCTCCAATGGTTTGTGTGACTTCCTGCTCACCAAAAGGATCATAAAAGCAGGAAGCTTACAACACAAGAAACAGATCTTTTAGATAGAATGTAGCTACAATTAAATCTCCCCCAGCACCAGAGTGGCTGGAGAGGTGGTCAGAGACAAAGGGTTGTCTTTGATACTATAGACTTTACAAATTTAAGAAACACAATGACAACATTCAACAATTTGACTCCAACAATAGTTAAGGTGCATTTAATCTTGGTAGACTATTGTGACGTAATCTCACGCTTTCTTAATAGTTACGTTAATGTTAACTAGTGTTGGGACTAACGCTTTATTAAGTAACGTGTTACGTTATTATGCCAAAATCAGGAACGTGTTACTCGTTACTGGGATTTAGATAGGCTCGTTATTCGTTACTCGTGTGGTGGCTATCGCGGAGCTTCCACAGATTCAGTAACATTAGCAAGTGGTGGAGGCCAGCAGGTGGATGAGGGAAAGTGGAGGCAAGAGGAGAGACCCGAAGCGGCCGCTCGTCCAGATGTCAGGTGAACTGAACTTCAGGTAATAAGTTATGACCTGCAGTCTATCTGGGTCAGATATAAACCAAGTTCAGTTGGAGTTTATTTTCGTTATGCTAACTTTTTCATACTCCGTGCTAGCTAGCATGACGGGTTTCTATACAGCTGGGTGCTATGTTACTGATGTTGAACTTTGTTTTGTTCATAAGGTTAATTATTAGAGTTGTCAACCATCCCCTAAAAAACAGAATCATCTCGTATTCAGAGAAAACATTGTGCGTTTCGTATTGAGGTGAAAAGGAACGCAGTTCGTCCTGGACTTTAGCTAGAATGAAAAAAGACACAAAGCTGGAGTTATTCTGTGTCTTTGCTGCACAGCTGCCTCTTTTTTCTCTCATTCTCATTCAAGACAGTGTACATCACTGTCACAATAGTGTTTGTTTTCATTCAAAGGCTTTATGATTTTTCCTATAATGGTGGGCTGGACTCTAGTCAAAATGCCCGGGCCAATTTTTTGTCCCAGTCCAGCCCTGTATGCAGCTCATCTGCAGTCTGGTGTTACCTACCAACAGCTTCCTATTCAAAAGGCAGAATTTCTTAGTTCTGAGTACAATCAAAAGAACCACAACTGCAGTTTTTGTGTTGGATGTAAAAAGCGCACATGACGCTGTGACGTAGGCTAGAATCATGGTGGCGGTCAACGATGGTCCAGGCGTGGGATTTCTCTCGTGGAAATATGCAGATTATTTTTTCCTTTCTATTGGTAGGTGGCACAGTGCACTTGAGGCAAGTAAGCAAGCTAGAAGACTGGCAATCAGGCTGGGTATCCAGTTACGAAAGCAACACATTAACAAGAGAAGTCTGAGTAAAACCAAAGTTACTTTCAAAGTAATTAGTTATTTTGAAAGTAACGAGTAACTTGAAGTATTTGAGTTACTTTTGATGGAAGTAACTAGTAATGTAACTAAGTTACTAATTCAAAGTAACTTACCCAACACTGACGTTAACATATACTATCATAAGAAAATATTTGTAATAAAGCAAAACAACAAACAAGTGCTTCAATGAAAGGGCAGCACAGCCACCCAGCTGAAACACACCTACTGAAGGGGACGTTGCTCAATCACAGTGAACACCTTCACTCACCCACTTAACTAAGGTTGGGTTTTTATAATCGATTTATCGAATAAAATCGATTCTGGCTTGGATAACGTGAAATCGATTTATTAAAATCCCGAATCAATTTTTTAATTTATTTTGCCCGAAATGCCAGAATCTCAGGTGAAACCTCACAAAATGTCAACAACCACCAAACAGCTAAGACAGTAAATGAGAGCAGGAACACGGATTCTGCACAAAGACGGTGTCCTGATGGCACGGACACGGTCGGGGCTGATTCTGATCTGTCGGCAGGTCTGTGCTGTGTGTTTACGCCCTTTTTGCGCTGATTCTAAAGCTGTTAGTTTTATCTCTCTCTAAACAATATTGACCGAACCAGCAGCAAAAGAAGATCCAAACTACGCTTCACATAAACATCATCATGAATTCACACTGACTTTTACTGTTTTGCTTCCACCACGATAAAAAAAAAAAAAAATCACGCTTCATGAACAGCTCTCTCTCTGTCTCTATACTTCCAGAACAGTTTGCCATCTAAAAATCTGTTTTCTTCATTATTCGCTTGCTTGTTACGCACAAGTCTAATGTTGTTTACAGCGCTGTCGGCCGCTGTTTTTTTTTCTCCTTTTACATTCTTCCGAAAAGAAAACCTAATTTCTGCTGTTCAATACTGAACAAATTTAAACTTTTTAAAATTATGCAAAATGAAAAACACATAATTGTGTCTCTAATAAAACCGCTGTAACGTCACAGGTAACGTTCACATGTTGATCAATGTTTTTTTTCCGTTTTTGATGTACTGCAGAATATTTTTTATAAAATCCCAGGCCAGGAAAAATCACCTCCATGTTTTTCTGTTTTATCTAAAGCTGCTTTGACACAAAGGCATCTGCTGTGATGCTTACACCTTTGATAAAGTCTTGCGTGTGTCAGCTTCCTTTTTATTGATACAAAGATATGTAAATGTACTGATCTGAATTATAATATTTCGGACTGTCAAAATTCACCAGATTTAAATCGAATTAAATCGAATCGAATCGATTCTAGAAATCAGTGACGATACCCAGCCCTAGTTCATACTGTACAAATAATGTAAATATGATGTTGTATCATGAAAGATTGATATCAAACTAATCACTTGACCCATATTACGTTACTTGCTCTCCAAGTGAATCAACAAATGGCGAAATGAAAAGCCGAACAACAACAATGCTGTTTCTTTAGAGAGTCTTAGCTTACATCTGTGTTTATTTCATATTTTCAGTTGTTACCCTCCACGGCTAAATAAATCAGTTTCAGTAATGTACTGATATACAAGAATGGACATAAGGGGCTTCTTTCAAAGAAAAACCTCTGGTAGATGTTATTTTATATATTATGCTTTGTATGTTGTTCAGTATATTTCTATGCAAAACAAGAGGAATTTTAATACACAGCAGTATATTTACAGTTGAAACCAGATACTTACATACACTTTATGGAGAACACAAGAACATTTTTTTACTGTACAACATCAATTTAGAGTAAAATTGTTTTGTTTTGGATAAATACATATTGAAATACCTTTTGAATTAGTTAAACGTCAGAATAAATTAAATGCTCATCATCAGAGAGGACATGAGGCAGCAAAGAGAGGCTGAGGAGAGTAAAGCACAGGAGAGCAGGGAGGGGATGGACAGACTGCTTTCAATTTGTGAAAGATCAGTTCCAAAATGGGAAAAGAATTTATTTGAATGTAATTTTTACATCGTTATATGTTGTTAGCTTAAATGTTTTATGTTATTAATAAACTGATTACAACAAACAGTAACTGTCACAGATTTCATTTTATTTACAGGTATTACAGGTATCTGAACACTACACTAACTTTGAACAATTTTACATGGATATTTATTTGATGACAATAAAATGAATGACAATACCAATTAAACAATAATATTTAAAGAAAGAAAAAAAATATTTACAGTTGTTCACACAGGATGAACCTGAGTGACCTGTTCCTGGACTTTTTTTTTTTTAACAACTTTAATAGATTTCTCTGGCAGTGTTGCCAGTGGTGGGGTGTTTTGCACCTGAGACCTGTGGTTTGTCTTTTCTCGTCGGCGAGTGGAAATTCACACAGGGTGGTCTGCAGAGAGAGCTTTAGGATGCTTCCTCCCACTGGATCGTCCATTGTCCATCCACAGGTTTTGCAGGGCTTGCTCAATCACGGCTGCCACACCACTAAGATGTTTTCAGAAATATGCAAGCAAGAGATGGTGATGCTACATTACTAGTATAATACTTGTATCTCTGTAGCAGACAACAGTTTGATTAAGTGCTTTGCAAAAAAACACACCAAAAGATTAGATTCTTTAACTTTCAAAGACATTTAGTTTATATAATACAGTAAATTACCGAATTCCCCAGAGGAACCCACCCGGGGGATTAATAAAGTTTTATCTTATCTTAAATGTGTACGAATGAGCAGCAATAATTCAGTCACTGACATTATCCATGACACTAGTTATGATTTTCCTAAATGCATGCAGATTAAAGGAAATTATTTTACCTGGATATAATTGTTTCTCATGAGCTTCAGGTTCCAAACATGCCTTGACATTGATACCAGTTTTGTAACTCCTCGGAAATTAAAACAGTACACAACACATGGAGCAACATTTCTTGGTCCATTTTTTCAGTTTTAGCGCTGTGGCGTTAGCGACCGGAAAAAGACAGAAGGGTGGACTTGAATGACGGCTAGAAGGCTGCCCAATGGTCCGATTTCACAGCCTCTCACTTAACCTGCCTACCCGGCCGTCGAAGGATACTGCCTACCTACCTCCTTCCCCTGAATTTGGACACAGCCATAGTATCAGGTTTTGCTTCTCCTGTCTCATTAGCCTTAGCTATGTTTCTCTTCTGTCTGTTCCCTTGTCTCTCATTGACTGATTGCTCCCTCTGTGTATTTAAGCCTTGTGTTTTCTATGTTGCGATCATTCCATGCTGTGTGTTTCATCTGCCTGCTTGGGTTTTTTTTGTATTTGCAGTTTAGTTTTTGTATTCTTAGTTTACCTGGTTCTGTTTTGCCATCTAGCAATAAATCTAAGTTTGTTTTTACTTTCTGCCTCCGAGTGTCTGCACAGTAGGTCCTCCTTACACTACTCCTGCCTGCACAAAGCCTTCATGTGACAATTTGCTATATTTTTTAGTGACTACATGGATATTAAAAATCACCCACAAAAATTATTTTATCTGAGCTGAGCACTAAATCGGATTAAAAAAGAAAAATCACATAGAAACTGAGTAAAGCCCAGGTGACGCAATTCAAATGCCTGATGCTTAGCTTCTTACAGCATAGGCCAAGGCAAAGCATTAGACTTTGAAATGAATTAAAACATCAGAAGTACAAATGCAAGCCAACACCAGAAAGCAGTGTGGCAACCTCTGCTTCAGATGGAAACTCAAACATCTCACACTTTGGAGAACAAATCCCACTGTGAGGGTTAAAAAAGAAGCAGTCAGAGAATGTCCGTTCTTAAGAGTGCATGCAAACCACAATGCACTACCCCTCACTCTACATGTAAAGACACTTAATGCTTCATGCTTCTGACACACTGTGTTAGGAAATGGTTGAAGTTTGGTTTGTACTTACATTTAAAACCATTAAAAAAAAAACACTACTACTCTCATGATTATAACCTGCTCTGACCTTCTTAAAATAAATTACCTTTCTTATTTTGCAGAGAAAAGAATGGCAAGAGAGACAGTAATATTATTAGACTTTATTTAGCCTTTAAATACGACCTACTGTAACTTACTGTGGCCAAACTCAGAGGAGCTGAGCACTGCAACCCAAGAACTAAATGAAATGATATTCTTTGTTACCATAGAGTCACCAACACTCAGCTCACTAACTCAGCTCCCGACTTCTGCTCTGACACAGTTTAACCAAATCAGTGTAGAACGTCAGATCATTATCTGTGGCTTTGCTGAGCTGTAGCTGTTGCTGCAGCATGAAATAAGACACCACTTATTTGTCCCAGATACTAGACCACATTTCAGTTAAAGACATGCTCAGTATCAAACGTTGCAGCTGTATTTCACTGATGACCACAAACCTGGTGCATATGTTTTTGAAAAAAAGAGAGAGGCGACGCTTTCAGATTAGCAGTTGACCACATTCATGCACTTGAATTGTTTATGAGCAAGTGCACATGCAAGAAGGACAGCACTAATGGAACAATGCGCTTTACATTCAACTTTGAAATAACAGAGATAATGTTTTTATTAGCATTTGAACTTTATAACAATAATAGACATGCACACCAAAAACTGATGCCAATGTATTACTTACTAATCAATTACAAAAACAATATGTGTTGGGTATAATGCATTATAAAGTATTCACATTTGCATAACCACATTTTTCAGTGTTTACGTAAAAATGTAATTATGTGACATAAAAATATGATATTTTACTCTGTGTTTCATTTTTTGGCAATTTTACAGAGTAAAGGGACAGTTACATAATAAGTATTGGGCAAATTAATTTCTCCAGAGAGTAATGAAATAACATGTTGAATTACTTACTTAAGAAAAGTAACAAGTAATGTGTAATAGAATATTTATTTAAATAACAACTCCAACATTGCTGAAAAAATTGGGATACCTATTTTTCTTTCTCTATTAAATGTAATTATGTCTTCAGACAGCTCTCTTTCTGCAACCTGTAAGATATACAGGAAAAATAGACGCCCCCACCTTCCCAAAAAAAAGGTAAAAAACAAAAAATGTCAAAACATGATGGCAACCATTTGCTTTTGTACACATTACACACGAATAATAACTTCTTTTCGTAGCTCCAAAAAAAGTATGAACAGTATGAACATTTTGGTTATGAAACATTAGCTCTCCTATCATGACTTGTCTTTTATATTTACTACCCATCACATATTATCAGAATGGAGCACATAAAAAATACATCAAACACATCAAAAATAAAAAGTAGTCTCACCTTTGGGTTGAGTGCCACCCAGGTCTAACGTGTAGTAAATGGCTGTAGAATATAAAATATCTTCATCTGATGGAGAAAGACAGTCAAAGTGAGAGGAAATATATATATACAGTAACGTCACTGATGATGACCTTGTATTACTATAGGGTCTTTACCTTACAATATACAGTGGCAGCTATTGTTGTGATATGTGCCTCATAGTTCTGTGATATCAGCTGCTCTTAAATATTTTTTTCTTTTATATTTTATTACTTTGTCATTGTGCTCAGGTAAAATATTATTTCCTGGCTCATGTTCAACACGTGACAGAGACAGCAAAAATCTCAGATTCTGTCATTCTTTGACTTCCTCTTATTACTTTGTCTGGATGCGGTTGTCAAATCTCAAAATTTATGGTTGTATTCTGGTTCTTTTTTTCT
Organism: Pelmatolapia mariae; assembly: GCF_036321145.2. Taxonomy (NCBI): domain Eukaryota; kingdom Metazoa; phylum Chordata; class Actinopteri; order Cichliformes; family Cichlidae; genus Pelmatolapia; species Pelmatolapia mariae. The sequence continues at coordinate 57,125,668 of NC_086229.1, read as the reverse complement.
TACAGAAGAATACATCCTGAGACAATTATAAAGATAATTAATTATGTAGTATTATTAGCCCAATGTACTGCTGCTTTGACACACAAATATACACTTTTAAAAGTTATGCACAAAATATAATTATGTTATTTTCTTTACCTCTGTCCCAGTAACCTTCACCAAAGTAATACATTCCCACTATCCGCACCAACAGAGCAGTCAGTAAAATGGTGGCGATGATCCATGGTGGTGCAACAGAGAAAAAATCTCTCCCTTCTTGGTGACTGTCTGGGTTAGTTGTGGAATTCACATTTTGAGAGTCTTAACAATGGTTTTAAAAATACTCAAACTATGAAGTAATAGGAAAAAAAAATTACCATCCAAATCCATTAAAATCAGTATTTCCAATTACACTACAATGTTCTAAATGGCCAGGGAAAGTTTAGTTATCTAAATCTATAAACAACAGTTTTACTAAAAAGAACATCAGAGGTAATCAGTATGGCATATACTTATCTTAAAACGTCTCAGTGTCTCACCTGTTACTTTCAGCCAGCTCTCTGGTGATTCTCCAGCTCCTGAGATGCGACACTTGTAAAGTGCTTCGTCTGACTTGGAAACTTCCTGGATGATCATGCTTCCTGTGGAGCTTCTTTGGATAAGATGTCCATTTTTATAGAAATCAGCGGCTAAGTTGGAGGAAGTTGTTTTGTTTCTGCACCTCAGAGTGACAGTTTCTTGCATTAACACAGGAACAGCAGGACTCTCCAGGATCACAGAACCATCTGAAACAACATGCATTTTTTATTTATTTTATATACATTTTAAATTAAATGACTCATTAAATGTTCTTTTTGCAAACGTACCAGTGACAGACATATTAATACTGTTGCTTCTTGTCCCTCATCCAGTCTCATACCAGTACTCTCCACTGTTGTCTGTATAAACTGTTTTAATTTTGCAGGATGATCCTGTTGGTGTTCTTTCGTTGGTTATGTTACATGATTTTATTTTCCCTTTGAATTTTTGCACGACTTCACAATAAACAACTCCTTCACAGTGAAATGTTACTGTTTCGTCTTTAAAGAACTGCATTCTGTTTGGAACAATACGAAGAGAAACTGCATCTGAAACAAAGAAAAATGAAAACTTTAGTTTAAAGTTTTACTACAAAAAATGCTGTTCTCGACTTAAGGTGTCCGGTGATCCACCTGTCACCTGACTCAAACAGGCTTTCCCCTACACAGTCATTTAAAAAATGCTTTGCTTAGAACATTACAGCTAACAACTGTATTTTCCTGTTTCAGTGCAGCTAGCAAAGTCATAAAGAGTCCATTACTGCTAAAGAGACAGATTTAAAATAAACAGTTTCTTAATGTAAAAGTCATTGTTGCAGCCAGGAATAAACGGAAGTCGAACTGAGTTTTTGTTTTAGTGTTGCTATTTTCTTCTGAGTTATCAATTCTGTCCCTATTAGCAGCAACCGGTCGACCAACCACATGATGTCACATTCCATTCAGATGGAAGATGAAGATGATCTAGCCGACAGTGTTACATCTACTAAAAAGAACATGGGCAGTAATTAAAATGGCATTTATGTATATACTATATCTCAGTGTCTGACCTGTGACTTTCAGCCAGATCTCTGGTGATTCTCCAACTCCTGAGATGCCACACTTGTAAAATCCTTCATCTGACTTGGAAACTCTCTGGATGGTCATGTTTTCTGTGGATCTACCAATTATGTGACGTCCATCTTTATAGAAATCAGCTTTGAAGTTGAAGGATGCAATTTTGTTTCTGCAGCTCAGAGTCACAGTTTCTTCCATTAACACAGGAACAGCAGGACTCTCCAGGATCACAGGACCATCTGAAACAACAAGCATTTAATATTTATTTTATATTAACTTAATATGATTCATTAAATATTATTTCTGCAAAAGTACCAGTGACAGAGATGTTGATGCTGTTGCTTCTCGTCCCTCCTTCAGTTTCATACCAGTACTCTCCACTGTCATCTGTATAAGTAGTTTTAATCTTGCAGGATGATCCTGTTGGCGTTCTCTCATTTGTTTTGTTACATGATTTTATTTTCCCTTGGAATTTATGCACAACTTCACAATAATCGACTCCTTCACAGTAAAATGTCACTGCATCATATTCAAAGAACTGTAATCTGTTTGGATAAATATGAAGTGAAACTGCATCTGAAACAAAGAAAATGGAAACTTCAGTTTAAAGTTTTACTACTGAAACTGGTGTTCTAGATTTAACCAAAGAAAGAATAAAAAGAGTAAATTAAAAAAACCTGCATCACAATTCTTGTGATGATAAACCAAGAACGGAGAGCAGAAGAGCTTCACAAAAGAACAAGTTGTGCTGCTTCCTACTTTTTTGACTAAATTGATGTCTCCTCTGAAATGTTTAATTTTTTTTTTTTACATAGATAAGCAAACATCTAGTACTCACCAACTTTCTGATCCTGTACACCCATCAGAGTTATGATGGTCATCACTGAAGAGAGATAAAGATTTACTAAGATACTTGTTGAATGCTACAGCTACTAGTAAATTCATTGTCACAAAAATGCTTTTGTCTTAAAGTAAAAAGAAACAAAACCAAAGTCATATTTTTTACAGAATTTTTTTACATTACTATTAACTTAGCGTTAATAGTAATGTGGAAATAGATAGAGTACTCACACAGTATGATGCAGAAAGCTCTGATCTCCATGTCTCCTTGCCACAGACTGAGGACTGACATATAAAACCAGTTAGCAGAGGGCATCTACTAGAACAATTTTAATATTAATTGAATATTTTTATGACTTTATGCAATGAAACAATATAGTTTTACAGTTTCCAAAGAAGCGCAGTTGCTTTTGTGTTAAGTCAAGCCTCACTGTTTCAGTTCACTGTCAGTGGGAGGAACAAAAAAAACCAGTTAAGACTAATGCTGTGTTTGATGCAGACTGTAGCTTGTAGACTGCTTCATGTTTCCTGTGCACAGTTGGGTGAACTGTGCTGAGATATGTCACAGAAGTAGTGAACATTTGAAACATCTTCCAAGGGTACTCAACCCACTCAAGGAATTACCAAAGTCATTGAAGCTATTTTTCATCACAGGATAGTTAATATATATATATATATATATATATATATATATATATATATATATATATATATATCTCTTATTACTAATTACTTATATATATATATAAGTAATTGCAACTCCGTTATTCACACATAGTTCAGGTTTACATGAATGCAAGTCACACTTCCATTCAGGGACACTCAAAAAATTAAGCCACACATGTCTTAATAGACTTGCAATGTTTATATGAAATCCACACATATCAATCCTGCATGGTTAAATTATATTTTATGTTGTATTATTACCTTTTTTTGTGATACCTGGTGGATTGGCTTTTTTTTTACTGGTTGTCAAAAGGTGTGGTAAAGGGTTGGGGGATTTGAAGTTCTCCTGAGAGACTCAATGGACTGAACCACATGCTTCGTTGCCTGGAAGGTGTTTAGAGTTTATTTCATTGTTTTGTGTTGGTTGGTTATGTGGCAGCCATTTTGTCTTCTCTTCATGTGTTATATGGTTTAGCTAAGCCAGTATTAAAGTTCCCTGATATGTCAATTCAAGAGGTCAGTTTGGCTTGTATATTTAAGATTTGTTTGTTATTATTTTGAGTTTAGTTTATTGAGTTGACCTCTTTTATTTGTCTGTCCAAGCTTTGGATTTGTTAATCATTTTTTCACATTTGTGGGTAAATAAAAACTCTATTTTTTGAACTAAACACCTGTGTGCTCTATACTGCTTTACTACTTGGTCATGACAGAGAGCATCTATGGATGTTGAATGAGCACCTCATCACAACAGCTAAACCATATCCTGTTATTCATTATCATTATGTCACCAAAACCCGCTGAGCGTTTGACTTTTGCTTTCACATGGAAAAAGGCAGTTAATGTTCTTTGGCTTTGTTAAACAGCTTCTGCTGCAGCATGAAACAAGACGTCACTTATTATGTCTGGGTACTAGACCACAATTCAGCCAAAGACATGTTCAGTCTCAAACAGGTTTACTTCATTGCTGACCACAAACTTGGTTCTTCTGTTTTGGGAAAGTAATATGACACCTTCCGAGCAGTGGTTGACCACACTGAGCGCATTTGAAAGCTGCAGGAGCTCTTTTCTTGTAAAAGCATTCATATATATGTACAAGGACAAAGCAAATGAAACTGAAAGCAGATGATTAAATACACATGAACTACAATAAATTATACACAAGCACATCAAATCCAGCTGCACTGCTTATAAATTGGAACAACTGTATTTAATTGGGTTACTACATTGTTATTACATTGCCAGTCAATCTAAATCTCAACACTTATCTAAGGTTATGAGCTTTGGGTAGTGACTGAAAACAATAGATCAAGGATGTAACAGCTATTGAAATGCTAGTGTTTCACCACCAGGCAGAGCTCTTGTAATGCTAATGCATTTTATTTTTTATGTTTTTATTTTTATGTTTAACATGTATAAAATGTTCCTATTTGTATACAGGATTAGTATACTGTTAATTTGACACATGCAAAATAATTGATTTAAGTAAGTTTAAGGTAAGGGCAGAGGTCACTTAGGTCTTAGCAGCATTCACTTTCATCAGGCAGAAAAACACTACATGCTTGTTGACCCTGAGTACAATTTTGACTATGATGAAGAATAATAAAAAATAAAGAATAATAACCATCTCATCTTATCTTTAGGAACAGCTGCAAAAATATCAATCATGTTTTTTTAAGCTTTTTATTTTTTCTTTATTTTTTCTTTTATTTTTACCTCTTTATTTTTTTTTCATTAGTCAGCACTAATAAAGTGTAGCAAGGCAGCCACTGCTAAAATTTTGCAGGTCCAATTCCATTATAAATATCCCTTATCCATTTTCTTACCGATTCTCATTGGCTCCACTTTGACAGTCACCACCATCACTAAGCAGCATGTGAAAGACATTACATTTGCAAATGAGTTACCTGCTGTATGGTTAGATGGCTGTGTATGCTGGAGGTATTTCACATCTTTTTGGAGCTATTACTCAGAAAAATGTAATATTACACATTTAAAACACTTTTCTTAAAAGCAATGTGGTGCATTAGTGAATATAATATGCATTTGTCTGTAAAATAACCTGAAACATACTGTCTCATAATTACTATTTAACAATATAAACTTATAGGCTACAGTCCTACACACCAACACAAATCCCTATCCTAATGAGGACACACATATGATATTTGTCTTTGGTATTTAGTTATGAACACAAAGCCAGCAGTACAAAGGCAAGATGAAAACCAGCACAAAGTGATCACCACAATCATTCTGTTTCAGAACCAAGAACAAGTGGAAATGGAAACTGGAGCCTTGCGGCCCATCCATTTTTTACTTGCATAAGTTCACAGTCTGTCTGCTGGACTAGGGTAGGCATTCACTCAGCTTTAGTATCACTTTTATTTCATGGCTAGCTTAGCATTAGCATGCTGTCTGTATAGATTGTTGCAAAGAACCAAGTTGTGTTAACATACTGCATAATGCAGTTTTTTGTCCAGTTTGCACTTCACCATTACGCTCTTGCCCTTTTTGCAAAAAAAAGTAATAATACTTATAATAGTAGTAAAAAGTGCCACTATTTTTCTCTCTGGGATATGAACTAAAATTAGCTGATTGTAGTGCAAGTGCAAGTTGAACTTATAAATGGGATCAGTAAGTGAACAAGGCAATGGACTACTGTTCTTTATTCCAATCTATATAGCAGGCAGTGGGGTGACCTTGATCCTAATGCTTGACTTGGTCTGTGTACATCACAGTATGCATGTTAGATACAAAAACAGTGTTTGTGTGAATGGCTGGAAATAAAATAGAACTAGAATTATAATATTTTAATAATCCCTATATGGGTTACAGTTGCTCCAAGACATTAACAGTAACAGAGTGAACTAATTCAATATTTCAATACATTATAAAGTTTACAAAATATAGCTTCAATATATACAAATAGCTCAATTATAGACACAAAAATATTACAGAGGTTCATATTAGGCCAACGTATCACCATCATCCAGGTACATGGTTATAATATTCCAAATGTTGCTTAAATGGTAATAATTTCTTCATGAGGGGCAATTAGGAAATTGATCAGTGTTCAAAATGTCTATGACTACATTCATCAGTGAGAGGTATGAGTCTCTGCATCAATATAAATTGGATAATGAATACTTACTACTTATCACGCATTTCCTCAATAAAGACATTTTTAAATTTGTAATTGTTTTCCTTTTTGTGTTGTTTTTTTGTGTTTTTTGTTTTTTCCTTTGCCTTTTGCAAACTGTTCTGTGTTGTCTCTCTTTTAACATAGGGAGTGCGGCACTACCCTCAGGACCCCAACTTCACATGGTCTGGCTCCGGGGTGTTACCAACATCACAGCATTTTAACAACATTAATTGTCACTTAATTGTTATCTCTACATTTGAAATTGATAATGAAAATGCAAACAGAACTCCCAGAGTTTGATGCAGTGAGCTCTGACATGCACAAAATTCAGACCACAAATCTTGACCACTGCCAACAGTTAAAAACAAAATCATATATATATGTATGTATGTATATATATATATATATATATATATATATAACACTCCTAACCACTCTGTGTCTAAGCAGTCACAGCACATGATATATCTGCTTCTAAAAGCTTAAAAATAGAGCGAGAGTAAAGTAATGAGGTACATCTTTCTATTGTCTATTTGTGCTACTTGTAATCATTCCTGTCACTGCCTGCAGTAATATGACATTTACATTTACATGAGACTGAACTTGAGTTAGTTTTTGTGACTCTGAATTTCCCAGTGTTAAGAAGTCCCACCACCACCAGCAGCAGAGCCACCATCACCATGGTGAACACGGTCCTTAAGATGAGGTAGATATGACAGCTGGCCTCTGAGAACGGGTCTGTCTCAGTGTCTGTGTGATGAGTTTTCAAGTGATCGACTGGAGAGATGATAGAAATTAATTAAGTATATGTCGTCACCTTGGTTATTTACCTTGGATCTCCATTTAATATTGCTAAATTCAAGGGCTACAAAGTTGCCAGAGATGCAGTTCCTCCAATATCCACTAGAGGACAAAGTTAGTTAATCTCCATGAGTTAGACTAAAATTTCTGCTGATTTTGTCTGACAGAATAGAAATAACCTAAGTGTCTTCATAGCTGACAGATGACTTACCAAATATAGTTGTAATACTACTGGCATTAAAAGGGAGAAAAAAGACTTCTTCATTGTCTCACCTGTGGTACTGAGCCAGCTCTCTGGTGATTCCCCAGCTCCCGAGATGCTGCACTTGTAATATCCTTCATCAGACTTTGAAACTCTGTGAATGGTCATGTTTTGTGTGGAGTTGGTGCTGATGTGGAGTCCATCTTTATAGAAATCAGTTGTGAAGTTGAAGGTAGTCGTCTTGTTTCTGCAGCCCAGGGCTACATCTTCTCCCTCCATCAAAGGGACAGCAGGACTCTCCAGGATCACAGAACCAGCTAAGTAACATGAGATTTAGGTTGATATTAAATGTAATAAAAATGAATCACAAAATACTGTCTCATTGCCAACACACCAGTGACAGAGATCTTGATACTGTTGCTTCTGATCCCTCCTTCAGTCTCATACCAGTACGCTCCACTGTCATCACGATAAACATTTGTGATGGTGCAGGATGATCCTGTCGGTGTTCTCTTGTTAGTTTTCGGACATGTTTTTATTTTCCCTTTGACTTTATGCACAACTTCACAATAATCAACCCCGTCACAGTAAAATGTCACTGCTTCATATTCAAAGAACTGTAATCTGTTTGGAAAGATACGAAGAGAAGCTGCATCTAGATGAAGAAAAGGAGACAGATGCAGTTTACTGATGAATTCAAAAACTTACTCTTACAGTAAAACAAATGGAAAGCATAACAGCAAATAAAATCTTCATCATGACTGGATAAGAGCATAACTGGATCATAACATAACAAATCGGCTATTATTTTCCCGGGATTAAACCCAGAATCTGGGGGGAGAACGACAAAACATGCAGTACAGGGCCCAAAGTTGAACGCCAGCCTGTGACACTGTATTCTGAACTAAACGGGCACACCCTTTTTTACTTCTTCTAAACTGCCTACTGCTTCAAACTAAAAATGAAAATTAATGGTCATATCAGTGAGAAACAGATTATACTCACCAGCTTTCTGAGAATGTGGGCAGAGCAGGACCATGATGATCATTACTGATAAGCCAGAAACACAAATATAAATGAGCATATTCACTTTTCAAAGTGGTTGAATCTTGCGGCTAAAAATTGTATTTGTTACATCTCTAATGTGCCACCAAAAGGGTCCTGAGTATGTTAGCTTCAAAATATTACAACATTTTCACGTTACCAATGTCTTTATAGTTTTGCTTTAATTTATACATTGAGACGGTACTCACACAGTCTGATGCAGAGAGCTCTGACCTCCATGATGTCTTGCTGCAGACCAACATACTCTCTTTGTGTGACTAATTTGAAAAAACTCTAAATAGTTTTCGGAGAACAAGATGTGGTGTTGTGGCAGGTCACCTGACACAAAGACAGTCTGATGCTGCTTTTAGTGAAACTTGTATTATTTAACCTTGTTCTTATACTTGGATTAGAGCAGCAATGGGTTCATTATTCTTCTGCTTTCTTTATTTAATCAAACAGTTACTCTACATTTTGAATGCATCCATAAAAGTTGCTGTTTTCTGATGCATATAGACTTGTTTTGCTTTAATCTTCTGCTGCAGAAGATAAAAACAATGCTTTATAGTGAAGACACACATTTCAGTGCAAACTTGCCATCTTATGCTGTGTTTAGCAGGAAGAGTTGTTGACCCAATATGAGGGAGTCAAAGGCTGAACTGAACTTATAATCAGCTTTATTTGAATAATTAACTTACGTTAAATGTATATTATAACATATTTATAGTATATTTATATTATAAGTTAACCCTCTGGGGTCCAGGGTATAATTGGCCGTTTTTGACTACTTTTGATTTTACCTCTATATTTCACCTTTAAAATGTGTTTTTCTTGCCTTGTTTGGTATCATTATTTTCAGCACAACCTCAAATATCTGAAATTTGAGTTAGTTTTTCATTTTGGTATACTATATTAGCACAGTTGATCTAAATTCAGACAAAAAATTCAAAATCCGAGTAGAAAAATGTTATATTTTTTACTGTAAAACCCACAAACATGTTTAACGAATCATTTTCATAACTTGAAATGCAAATAGAAATTGTACATTTCTAAAAATTATGCACAAGTTTTGCAAACAATAAAGTTATATGGTACTATTTACCTAAAAATGCAACCAAGGCCGTAGGCGTTTTTTATATAACCATTTAAATATATTTACAGAACAATCAGGTGTGCTGCATCAAATAAGAAGGCACACAAATTATTTGTGCCAGTCCAAAAAATGTAGTTTGTGTTCAGTATAAGACAGAGGAGAACACCACAGGCCTAAACCCTGCAGGTCTGACTGCAGGAGGTGCATCAGTCCAGTTTCCCATGTGGAGACAGCGTTTACACTGGAATCTGCCTTTGACGGCTTTTTTTGGAGAAAATATGAAATTCAGCAGTATAACTGACACACAATACAAAACAATAACTACACAACACACTAACTATAGCCTCCAAACACGCTAAACATCGCTAATGTCTCAGATATGAAAACTCTCTCTCTCTCTTTCTTTCGCTCGCCCGCTTTCCGTCGCGGGTGTCACTCCTAAAAACTTCCCCTTCTCCCACAATTCAAAAACTGGTATATAGTTTGAAGTCCGCTCGCTGCATCTTGTAGCTGTGTCGTCTTAAATTGGTCATGTGATTTTGACGCGCCGGCGCGTCCAGCGACCCCAGAGGGTTAAATTTCAATAATTTAACTGGCAAGAACTCAGAGATCCAAACAGGCAACATATGGAGCAAGAACGAGATTGTGACACTGGATGGAGAGAGAGAAAAAAAGACCATGTATACGCAAGAGGGAATCAAGGCAAAGGGAAAACACCTGAACATGTGCACACGATAAAAGACTTTCAGAATAAAACAAATAATAAAACACAAGAAACACACATGAGATGCAGTTTGTCTAAATACAGAGAACAGAGGGAGGAAAGAGACACAATACTATGAAGACCCAAAATGGTGGCGAGTAAGTGAGAGACAAACAGCATGACAGAAACCGGACAGATACAAAGAGACATGAATGGGAAACCGGCAAACAAGACAAAACAGGTTGACAAGGCAGACTTTACAGTGAGGTACAACTAACTAACACAGGAGATGCTGGGGAGGACACACAGAGTCAAGACCAAGACAAACAGGACGCGAAAGAGAACAGACTAAATAAATAAGTAACTAAGAGCTAGAAATACACATGATTAAACTACAAGCAGAAGGAAACTAAACAGTACCAAATAAAGAATAAGAAACATAGCTTAGCACAATAATAAACAAAGTCCAAAAAGACAAAAACACTGGGTCATTAGGACCATTAGAGTTCCAAACAAAGAACAAGCAGTTTAGGGGGCTGGCCACGTAGCCAGTGGCCTACACAGAGCAGTTCAGGAGGTCGGCCGTGTGGCCAGCAGCGCAGAGCACTCTCGTTGGGTTCTAAGACTGGCTAAACACCAGCTGTCCCCACCCGAGGAACGGGTATGGGTGGAGGGATGGGCCTGCTCCTTGCTAGCCTCAGCATAGGTGTCATTGCTAATCGACAGTTTCACACACAGAACGAGTCCTGGTAAGCAGAAAGGTGACAGTTTATTTAGAAAAAGGGTAAACCACAGTGCTATATAAATACACACACACACATATATATATATATATATATATATATATATATATATATATATCGTCCAGATCTCCACTCACGCTGCCGTACACAGGAGTCACAGGGGAGCGTCCACCACCAGGTCCACGGAAATCTGTATAGAGAGAGCACAGGTTAGTTCAACAGGTGAGTAAACAAAGAGCGATTTTTAAGAATGAGGTGGGAGAACAAAACGGGAAGTTCAAAGTTCCTGCAACTAACTGCTCCATGCCACAGCATTAAATAGTTAAAGAGGTCCCCAAACTGATCATTAACAGGTGGTGGCAATCAGCACAGGTGCGTGGGCCAAGAGCAAGAGCCCATAACTAGCTCCACCCAGGCAAGCAGGAGAGAGAGCAAAACATAAACAAAACCTGTAGCCATCATGAGCCAGCTAAAGAGGGATGGGGACCAGGACACTAGGAACAGGGAAAGGCGCAAGAAGTAGCTGGACACCAGCCACCCCTACATGAGGAACATGTACAGGTGCAGGAATGAACTGGGTTATGGCTGCCCTTACCTGGGGAGCAGGTGATGGCTGGACACCAGCTGTCCCCACCCCGAGAACTAATATGGGTGCAGGAACCAGTGAAAGCCAAGATAGGGACCGGCAGGGCCTCAGCAACCCTCACCCAAGGGTGGGGGAAGGCTGAACGGGGTACAGGGAAAAGGCACACAGACAGGCAGAGGTGCTGAATTGGAAGCAGACTGGGAAGCAGCCTGCACCTCTGCCTCTTTGAAAATACAGAATGGGAAGTACACAAAGCAGACTGTGGAACACAAGAAAATTTAGACAAATAATCAGACAAGTGACATTCATTTTAATATTGTCTCTGGCGGAAAAGCACTGCTTCCTTCTCCAATAACTCATGAACAAGACCCCGAGATACTTCACACTCGGCTGTGAACCGTTCCAAGGAGAACTGGAGGCCATCACCCGATGAAGCCAACAGGACCACATCATCTGCAAATAACAGAGATGAGATCCTGAGACCACCGAAGTGGAGGCCATCCGCCACTTGGCTATGCCTAGAAATTCTGTCCATAAAAATTATGAACAGAATCTGTGACAAAGGGCAGCCCTGGCGGAATCCATCACCCACCAGGAACAAGTCCGACTTATTGCCAGCTATGTGGACCAAGCTCCTGCAACGGTCATATAAGGACTGAATAGCCCGTAACAATGGGCCAGCCACCCCATACTCCCAGAGCACCTCCCACAGGACCCCCCGAGGGACACGGTCGAATGCATTCTCCAAGTCCACATAACACATGTATACTGGTTGGGCAAACTCCCATGCGCCCTCAATTATCCTCGAGAGGATAAAGAGCTGGTTCAGTCTTCCAGTGTTCCATGACCAGGACGAAAACCGCATTGTTCCTCCTGTATCTGAGGTTCAACTAACAGACGGACTCTCCTCTCCAGCACCCTGGCATAGACTTCCCCAGGTAGGCTGAGGAGTGTGATTCCCCTGTAGTGGAAACACACCCTCTGGTCCCCTTTCTTAAAGATGGGGACCACAACCCCGCTCTGTCAGTCCAGGGGTACTGCCCCTGATCTCCACGCAATATTACAGAGATGTGTCAACCAAGACATCCCTACAATGTCCTTGTCTGGGGGCTTTTGCCCCATGGTTGGGTCTCCCATGACAAATTGGTCCAGGGTGAGGGACCAGACAAAAAGTGATTCAGAAGACCCCTATAAAAAGACAATCAAGGGAACAGTTCACCGTGCCCGGGCCCGCCCAGCGTCTGGTGGCTGGGCCTTAGTCTATGGGGCCTGGCCGGGCACATGGAACAAAGCAGATAAAACATATTCTACACATTGAAAATTATCAATAAAATATCAAAATTTATGAATAATTAGATATACAAACAAAGATGCAGGTCATAGCAACAAGAAAACTAATTATAAGTGACTGCTTGTCAATTTAGAGAGAAGTTCTAAAACGTTTTATAAAATACCTTTCTTCTTCCTGTTTTTTTTCTTATAACAGCATACATTTCTCTGACTGGATTCTCAATTGTGGCTGCTGTTGAAACTGTAAAATAATAAAAGTTAGCAAAATATATGAAAACAGACTATTACTGAGCTTAATAAATAGTCTATAGCTTTAGCCTATCAAAAAATAAATTAATTAAAAAATAAACTGCATAACTTCAATACAATATCCAAATAATCAATAAGAGCATTTCTATTTCAAAATATATATCTTCTATTTTCCTTCAGTTTCATGGTATAATGACAATACTGCCACAGTGTTTGTCTTCTGACCTGTTTGATCGTCGGCTGAGCCTGAACCATTGACTGTCATTGATGGACAGAAGACAATAATAAGGAAAAAAATAAATAATTAAAATAAACTGTATCAACATAGCCACCGAGAAAGAAATAAACATTTTTTTCAAACATTATGCACCAACTAAACATAACCACATAGTAAATGTAATCCATGTAAAAACATTTAGGTAGCAGCAATTGTTTTTTTGTTGTTGTTTCTTTTTACCTCTCTCCCAGCAACATTTGCCCAAGTGATACAGTCCCACCACCAACATCAGTGAACCGAATACAGTAGTGGAAATGATCCAAGGTGTGGCATCAGAGGGGACAATTCTTGTATCATTGCAAATGTCTGGATTAGTTGCTAAATGTTTAAAAGGTAAAAACAAAAATAAGCGGAAGATAAAATGTTAATTCAAGCTTCTTCATACTGAGATGATGTTTAAAACGTTACATATCTGGCATTAAAAGCTTCTAAAAACCTGAGGGACTCAGACCAGACAACACAACAAGAAGGTTATAAAGGCTTCAAATCACCTCTGACACTGAGCCAGCTCTCTGATGATTCTCCAACTCCCGAAATACCACACTTGTAAAGTCCTTCATCAGACTTGGAAACTCTGTGGATGGTCATGTTTCCTGTGGAGCTATTATGGACGGGATGTCCATATTTATAGAAACCAGTTGTGAAGTTGGAAGAAGCCTTCTTGTTTCTGCAGCACAGAGTCACATTTCCTTCCTCTATTACTGGAATGGCAGGACTCTCCAGGATCACAGAGCCACCTGTATAACACAAGTCTGTGATTCATGTGATTTTAAAATAATTTAAAATACAAAATATTGTTTCCTTGTTGTAAACATACCAGTGACAGTTATGTTGATTTTGTTGCTTCTGTTCCCTCCTTCAGTCTCACACCAGTACTCTCCACTGTCATCTTGATAAACATTTGAAATGGTGCAGGATGATCCAGTTGGTGTTTTTTTAATGTTTGCTTTGCTACATGATTCTGTTTTCCCTTTGAATTTATGAACAACTTGACAATAAAGGACCCCATCAAAGTAAAATGTTACTGCTTCATATTCAAAGAACTGCAGTCTGTTTGGACTGATTCGAAAGGACACTGCATCTGAGAAAAGAACAAAAGAAAAGACTCATTGATGAGCTTTACCTAAATATAGAGAAAACAACATTTCAGGAAAAAAAGGAAAATGTACTGAAAATGTGCACCATAACTCTTTATGTACATGATCACAAAAGAATACTTTTTTCCTATTTTTCATATATTTGGTCCACAAAACACAAAATATTAAACAACATCCATATCAACAAGCAATTTTTTGATACTTGCCAACTGTCTGACCATGTGCACAAAGGACCACAAGAGTCATAACTGAAGAGACAAAATAGAGATAGATTGTACAAATTATTGAGGCCTACAATGCAATAATAATAACATCTCAGGGTGGCACAACTAAATTAGAAAATATATTCTGAAATTTTAAAAAAAGAAAAGTATTACATCTAAACCTCAATATTAAATTTACTAAACTATTTATAATTTAGATCTAATGTAGAAAAAGAATACAGAAGTACTTACACAGTTTGATGCACAGAGCTCTGGCCTCCATGATGTCTTGCTGCTCACTATGTGCACACCTGACAAATGTTAAGTCAGTGAGCAGGGGGTGTTTCCTGTGTGGCTTCTTTCTGCAGCTGAAGCGATGCTAAACATTTAAAAATAGTATTTGAATGAGCTATGCTACATTAAAGTTACCCGCAGTTTCAGATCACTGTCAAAGGGGAGAAAACAAACTGCTGCTTTTAATACAACTTGCAGTCACTGCATATCTATCATGTCTGCCTTCGTAGTTTCATGCATCAGCAAGTTAACACATGGTTGTCATTGTGACAACGCTTGATTAATGGGCAAAAACAATCCTCTTGTTCAGGTCCTAAATCACAGATCCTCCTATCCATTAGGATTAAAGGATCCCGCCTATTTAGGACCTTAAGGTGATCTCCTTCCAAGACGGAGGCCCTCTCCCTTCTGCCAGAAGGTTGTTGGGAGGTGATGAATACAGTGAATAATAAACAAATACTCATCATTTATCATTGTTGTTATTTGTCCTCTCACCCCTACTGTTTCTCTCCATTAGAAGAAGATGGACTGTCCTCTAGACCCATTTTCTACAGCTTAAGCATCATTGACACTCTAATTTCAGTCACATTTAGGTTAGCTACTGACTGGTCTGGAGAGGTCAGGTGGACAGCAACTTAAGAAGAAAACAGCAAAAAGAAAAACTGTACAAAACCACACAAAACACAGAAGAAACATGAAAAAACAGACAACAGAAATGGAAAAAATGTTGCAAAAAAATAAAAATAAAAAAACAAACAAAAAACTACTAAAATAGAAATCACAAAATAAAACTCAAGTGTTTCTGGGGAAACAAAGACATGACGTAACAGCAGCGTAACTGACATTAAACAGCTAGCAAACATCTATGTACATGTGTTATACAAGTATAACATGTATAATATCATGTGATTAAACACACAATGCCTTGCATCTTTTCTTCTTAAAAAAACTAATTATTCTGCTGCTTCTTTTGAACATGCCTCAGTGCAGTCCTCCTTCCATGCCACTGGAATCTCGAGTATTAAATATTTAGATAAGAATGTTTCTCCTAATGTTTTGACCAAATTCCACCTTTAAAAAAAGTCCAAATTTTTGGGTTTGGGTCTGGTTGGTGTGCCTGGGCATGGGGACCTTTTGTCACGGTCCCCGTGTCTCTCTGGTTGGCTCACACTGGCTACAGGTTTTGTTTTTGTTGTTGTTCTTGTTTTCTTTGTCTCTCCTCCTCCTCTCTGCCTGGGTGGAGCTCGTTACGGGCTCTCGCTCTTGGTCCACGCACCTGTGTGATTGTCTCCACCTGCTGTTGATCTGGCTGATTTCCCCGGCTGCTATTTAAGGCAGTGGCACAGAGCAGCTCACCGCTGGAACGTTGAACCTCCTGAGTTCGTGCTCTCGGCATTATCAAAGGAAATCCCTGTATGTATTTTGCTGTGAAACTAACGTTGAATTCTGTGTGTAGATATCCCTCTTCTGGACCAAATCACGGGACCTGCCCGATGTGGCAGCGTGTGTGGAGTTTTGGAGCGAGTGCGGCTGAAGAGGAGTGCATGTCTGCAGAGGAGCTGTGGCGGTGACTGTGTGGAAGAGGAAGCGTGTGTGTGGATTCCCCCCCTTCTCTCCCTGGAACCCTGGACCCCCCCTCTCAACTCACTGTTCATGTACATAGCACTGAGGTGATCCCCCGTTGTAAATAAATATTCTCCTTTTGTTCACTAAGAAAGAACTGTCTGCGCGTGAATCCATCCAGTAGCCATGACACCTTTGGTGCATAAGTGGAACTGGGTGAAGCTTTAACTGGCAAGGAGGTTCTTACCATCTTCTGCAGATTGTCTCTGCTCTGGAGGAGTCCACTCTGTAAGTGGGAGGAAGATGGACCTGGGTGCCTGTTGTTTTATGTAGTGTGGGAGTTGACTGAATGTTGGAGTGGTTGTAGTTTTCCTCTATGGTGGGGTCAGGTGGGCTGTCCTGAGCTTTGTGGGGTTTGGTAGTGCTGCTGCTGTGGACCCCAGTCTGGAGGGGCCTTGGTGGATTTCAGGGAATGGGGGAGCTAATGGGGGTTAACGCTGGAGCTGGCTCCAAGGAGGGGTTACTTTGCCCCCAAGTCTTTTCCCGCCCATACCTAAATACTTACCTCCTCCCATTCAGACCACCACATGTGTAGGCCACCTCTCCATTTTACCATGTTGAGATGTTTGCCCCTGTGTGGTCGCAAATTTTGAAGCCATCCTGATAACCTTCTCCCACCAACAATGTGGAGATCCAACCCTTTTAGATCCAATTAAAATCAAGACACTTAAAAAGATGCTCTGGAAAAAAGGAGAATTCTTAAAACAGAGTTTAATACACTGAATCATATAAACAGCATGAAAAATACAAACAGATATTTGGCAAGAGAATTACAAAGCAGAAAAGCAAGCAAAGAGAAAACCCTGGGGTGTACAGCCTTAAGCACAGACAACAGAGCGACACAGAGACTGATAGGAAGCAGCAGCAGGAGGAAAATGGTAAATGGACTGATTCTTATATAGCGCTTTTCTACTCTACCGGAGTACTCAAAGCGCTGTATACAACATGCCTCACTCACCCATTCACACCCACTTATACAAGCACTTCTAAACTCAAGTGCAACTAATAAACATTCACACTCCGATGAATGCATCGGAGGGCAATTTTGGGTTAATATCTTGCCCAAGGATATTTGGCATGAAGACTTGGGGAGCCAGGAATCAAACCACCAACCTTCCAATCAGTAGCTGATCTGCTCTACCACCTGAGCCACAGCCACCCAAAGAGCTCTGGGGGTGTCCTCTGGTCCCCTAATATAGGGACCAGTATCCCCGCCCCCTGCTGCTGGCTAACTTTCCCACGCACCCAGCTGCAGGGGTCAGGTAGCAGCCAAGGTCTTGGCCAAAGGCCAGTCAGGACTCTGCCTACCCCTTGCTCTGGCTTATCACAATAGGTCATGACACGGTCACACATCACACATTAATCCTAATTATTAAATCTCATACAGCAAGTGGTTTATAACTACATAGGTTACATGCTTTCTCATATATAAAAACACTTCAGTATGGGTTCAAAGTATGTGTGTGTGTGTGTCTATGTGTGTGTCTATGTGTGTGTGTGTGTGATTATATCGTATGATATTTTATTGTGATGTGTTCAGGATCTCAATTTTACTGTTTTGGTTGTGCTGCATGAAAGACGTTGAGTGTGCTGACTCAAAACTAGTGATGGTAAATTTGATTCTTTTTACTGAATCGAGTTTTAATGAGTCACTCACCAAAGTGAATCGGGTTTCTTGAGTCATTTGAGTCACTGAGTCAGTTGACCAGAGAGTGCAAAAATGTATATTTTCACTCAAACTTAATTTGTTTATCTTTTAATGTAAAAATCCTACTGCTAAGATGAATGATTGTAAAAGAAAACAACTATTTTCTTTAGAGCAAAAAAGAACAAAAACATTCTAAAGGGAACATTTATTAATTTTTATTTTATTTGTATTTTCCTTAAATGTGTCAAATAAATATTTTCTCATCTAAATGTCCACTGAGCTGTGAGCCAGGGGGCGATAAAGTGCCTTAACATTGGTTGCCAACCAAGAAGAAGAAGAAGAAGCAGCTGTGAGCCAGGAGGAAGGGGGTTAGTTAGTCCTGAGTGATTCGCTTATTTCTACTAATGGAATTAGTTTGCAAACAGCAACAGGGATGAGTCAGTGAGTCAGTTGCGCTTGTGAATCATGATTCACGAGTCAGTAAAGTGATTGTCGAGTATTGAACGATTCGTTCACAAATTGAACATCACTACTCTAAACATGTAATTAATAATACTATATGCTGGTCAATAACATTTAATATTTATTATTTGCTGATGCATGCTTTTGTTACCAGTCGCATTGATTACTGTAATGCCCTGCTCTCTGGTCTCCCCAAAAAGAATATTTCACCCTTACAACTTTTACAAAACTCTGCAGCTCGTGTGCTGACGAAGACCAGAGGGCGGGCCCACATTACATCGGTTTTACAATCGCTGCATTGGCTCCCCGTGTGTTTCAGAATCGTTTTTAAAGTTCTTTTATTGGTTTTTAAATGTCTTAATGGTCTTGGGCCTTCTTATCTTTCAGATCTGCTTTTACCATATGAACCCTCGCGGACCCTGAGGTCCTCTGGTAATGACCGTGGCTGCTGGGGCTCTGTGGGTCCTCTCAGCCTGGCTGAGGGGCTTCTTTGCCTCCCTCCTGCTGTGTACCCAGCCTGGAGGCTGTGACCTGTGACCGGCTCAAGCCTCCCTGTGATAGTGTTTCCTCACCTGGCTAATGTGTACCCAGCCCAATTTTAAGTGTGTGTGTGTGTGTGTGTTGGGGGGTGGGGGGGGAGTGAGTGGGAGGGTGGGGTGGGCTGCTTTCAACCATGTAAAGCACTTTGTGCTACATTTTTTTTGTATGAAAAGTGCTTTATAAATAAAGACTGATTGATTGATTATTTACTGTTACTTATACATATGTTGGTTGTTTCTGTGGATTTTCTGCTGTGTTGCTGTGTTGCTTTTTTTGCTTGGTTTTTTTTTCAGCTGGTGGTCAAGCAGATTTATTAGTTTTTTATTAGTTTTTTCTCTCCCTCTTTCTTTATTTGTTTCCTTCTCCCTATCTTGTATGATTTTAATAACTCAAAATAATAATAATAAAAAAATCCTAATTCAGTTCTAACAAAATATAGATAGTGGACAAGTATAGCAACAGCCAAAATGATCCACTTGTGAAATAAATCTTTTGGCATTTCTTTGGCCTTCAGACAACAATTCTGATTGCTATACTGGACAGGGAAAAAAGAAAACAAAAAAAGAAAATGAAGGCAGAAATCTTGCTTGCATCTTATTTCTTCTTTTAGTGAGATTTTTTTTTATCAGTTTGCGTTTGGCTTCTTGTATCTGAGGTGGAGGGACCGTGGGTCATGCTTACCCAACAGTAATTTTAAGATGCAGTAGTAAACAAAAGTGAACTAATGTCCTTCATGAGACTAGAGACACATTTTGGTAATATAATCTAAATATAATATGTCGAACATTAAATGTATTTTATTGTCCCAACTCTCTACAATATAGGCAACAGAGAATAGAGCTATTTGTAAGTACCTGTTTTTACAGCTGTCGAGGGTGTACCGTGCCTCCTGCCCTATAGTAGCTGTGATGGCTCCAGCACCCCAGCAATTTTACATTAGCACAACGTGCAGGTGGCTTTGCATAAAAAATAGCTTGTAGAAATGTTTTTTTTAATGGAGCTACCTCTACTTTCTTGCTCTGCATACTTTTTAGAGCCTCTACTTTTTCACCTTCACCCGAGGAAAGAAGACGAAACAGTGTCTGTAATTCTGCTTAAGTACAGTCTGTGCTTTTGTTCTTAGTTTTCCAGTGAGTGCTTTTTAATGACGGTAGTGGGGCTAAAATTTGTTCATTTTAGCCCAACTCTGTCATCTGCTGGTTGTCATGAAATATTGCAAGATATATTTTCAGGCACAAAAATGTTACAAGTTTGACAGTGTTTTTATGTGCCTGATACCATCTTTAAAAGCAATAAAATGTCAGCGTATTGTGATTTCTATCAATCTTTAAAATAATAATTATTAAGAAATATTGTTTGGTATTTAATTGGGATTATTAAAGTCACTTATTTACCATCTGTTCAGTTGTTTGATAGAAGAGAAAACATTTTAATTTGTGTAAATGACACAGTATTGAACTAATCTGCAGCAAATATGATCTGTGCGATCACATAGAGCAAGAGAGAAGACAGGAGGTATCATTAGAGTGAATTTTGTCTGATCCCACTTTTTTCTTAGATCATTGCTGTATTAAACACACACTCCCACATGCTCATGCATGTGGGAGTGTGTGTTTACGTCTGTATGTTTCAGATTAAATACAATCATTAATGGAGATCGAGTAAACATAATCTTCACTTGCACCTCCTGCCTTACAGTTACATTGGATGTCAGAACTCCAGAGTTGAGTGTGTGCCAGTGGTAATGACAGAAGGAGAGGAAAATCAAATTTTGTCAAGCATCCCATATAAAAATATTGTAACTCACAACCTACAGCTAGAGTAGATCTCTTAAAGAGAAGCAGTCTGTATCCTTTGTGTTTAATATACACGTGGAAATAAAATGAACAATTATCAAAATACAACAGGAGGTTGAGGATAAATGTTGAATAATGTAGAATACCAATAAAATACCAACAAAGAACCAAAACACAAAGCCTTGAATATTTAACACAAGCAAAGATGCAGGAAATACCAACAAGACAATTAATTTTTGTCAATTCAATTAGATCATATTTTGGTTTTTAGTAAAGAATAAAAAAATATTGATCACCTTGAGGCAACTGTTATTAGGATTTGACGTTATATAAAGAAAACTACATTTAATTAAACCAAATGCTTCTACTTATAGAAATAATCTGTTTGTGCTACTCATCATCGTTTGCTGCACTGTTTCCCATATCATGAAATTACATTTACATAAGAATGAACATGAGGTAAATATAACAGGTTGCTCTGAACATAGGTCTCTCAGTCTGTGTGATGAGTCTCCAAGTGACTGGGATAACAGAAATTAAGTAAAATTCAAGGCGTGAAAATTCCCAGAAACTGTATTTCCTCATGTATGTCCTGCATGTCCAAACTGTTAAAATGACAACTTGTGAACAACTAAAAAAATACAGTATAGTATAAATTGGTGTTTCTAGCTTTCTGTAGCTTAATCTCCTCATTGTGCAGATTACATCTTATTTCTTTATCCCCCTTCACTGAAACCACAGGCCAGAGAGGCATGTAATCATGGCTCCTCCACCCACCTACAATACTAGCTGTTGTCATTTAACCTGCACAGTCTTGGGCTTGCTTTATAGCACTGACGAGTTCATCATTCACCTGTTTTCCATATTCAAAAAGTCCATCCACATTTTGTGATGAAGCTTTTGTTGATCCTAGTAAACACACCAGTTTTGAACTGAAGCTGGAAACAGTAGTGAAGAGACTTACGTATCTGTTTGTTGCCATGGTTTTTCTAAAATAGAAAATTGTTTTTATTCTCTGATATAATAAATGAAAATAATATGTGATAGTGTAGAAACACATTTCAGTGCAAAGTAAGTCACAGGTCACTTATGTCCACAAACCAGCCACAAAACGTATTGACAGATGTAGCAGTATGTGGCTACTTTGCATGTGTTTATCAGGGTTATGCCCGCAGTGCTAAGTGGAAGTGGGAAAAACTCTGACTCAGCTTATGACTTCTGCTTTCAGTCAGTTTTATCAAACTAATGACAATTTGTGTGAATTAGGACTGGAAGCTCAGTAAGCCACCTCTCCGACAGCCAAACCCATCTGATTGGTTTGTTAAATTTGTGATTGACATGATATTGACCAATCAACTGAAAGGAAGAAAAAATGGGTCAAAATTTGTACTTGTAAGTTGAAACTCACACACAGCCAGGGAACTTGAGCGCAGTTTTACACGTAGTTTTTTGCTTTGTATTTGTAACAAGACCTTAAAAAACACAAATCTTTTTTTTACACACACATACACAAATTATCATCTATAGATGTACAAACATAAAACGTTCAGATATTTTAGTTTACAAGATTACAGAATATTTATGTTAACAGTTTGAGCCCATACCTGTCATCAGGTTTGAGATAGGGTAGATGGTCTTAATTTCCAGCCGTATGGGTTAATGAGTACTCAAAGCACTGTTTACAACATGCCTCATTCACCCATTCTTACACACTCATACACGCACTTCCTTCTGTACTCAAGTGCAATCTAAGCATTCACACACATTCACACTCTGGAGGACGCAATGGAGGGCAACTAGGGGGTAGTATCTTGCCCAAGGATACTTGGCATGCAGACTGGAGAAGCCAAGGATCAAACCACCAACCCTTCAGTAGCTTATCTGCTCTACCACCTGTGCCACAGCCACCCCATGTGTGGGATTTATTGTAATAGATCTTTTCCATATTTGCTAATAGTAAATCATTGTTATTTTCCAGCTTGGCATATTTTTGTCTGCAAGAATGCAGAGAGATAAGAATTGTGTCGACAACACATACATGTGATCCTGAATGAGAGAAATACCATTAAATGTTGTGACTGTTGATAGAATCATAATGTATATGTGGTTGTAGTACCGGTTACTTGTACTAAATTGCTTAATGCTGATCAGAATACAACCAGTTATATTAATTATAAATATGCTTAGGTTAACCAGTGTAGTGCATAAGAAAATTTAGAACATAATAATGAATCTGAAGACAGGCCTCAAATAAATCACCTTGAGGCAACTGTTACTGTGAATTGGCGCAATATAAAGAAAACCAAATTGAATTAAACCTAAGAAGTTGACTTTGGTGTGTGTGTGTGTGAGTCGTGCAAGACAGGAGGGAGTGAGAGCAACACAGAGGAGCCGCTTATCTCTGAATACCAAATATATAATTTAATAGAGTTCAACAGAGAACAAGTAAAATAAAGTATTTCTATATAACTGGATTAAAAGGGATTATACTAAAATCCCTTTTGCTAGAATCTGAGGGTCAGTGTAAAACTTTGTAGACTTATTTCACTGCTGACCACAAAAAGACCACAAATAACGGTCAAAAAGTCAAAAGTCAAAAGTCAAAGCACATAGAACAAGTTCACTTAAGTTAAAATTTTACATAACAGATAATTGCTTTTGTTAGGATTTGAATCCACTGCACGTGGGTCTGTCAGGTTTATCTAACTGAATACGCGCATGTTTATAACAATTAATAGGCACACAAATAATGCAAATGGACACATCTATTTCAATTACAAAACAATACATGGCATATTTGGATTGTTTAATTTATCAATCAATGAAGAATGGAGGACAGCTTTCCATTGCCTATTTCTGTTAATCATAATAATCATTGCCTGCTTCTCTTTCATGTATCATAACAGTTGCAATTTCATGAGATTGAGCTTAAATTATGTTTGTGGCTCTGATTTTTCCAGAGTAAAGAAGTCCCACAAGCAGCAACAGCAGAGCCACCATTATGATGGTGAACACAGTCCGTAAGACGAGGTAAATATGACAGCCAGGCTGTGAGGAGGGGTCTGTCTTGGTTTCTGTGTGATTAATTGCACAAATAAAAACAATTCATTAATTATTTCAGTGTTCACCTTGGTTATTTGCTTCATATCTACATGTAACACTGACAAAATCAAGGGCTGAAAAACTGGCAGAAATGCAGTTCCTCTATTGTCCATTTGAGTTGTGAATTTACTCCCATAGACTACAAAACTGTTAAAAAGCCCAGAAAATGAAGAATTAAAGAAATATGGTATAATTGACATAATTATTATTTTTTCACAGTGGTTTATGATTTTTGATCTGAAGAGAAACTTGTAAAAATAATTTAAAAAAAATACTGAATTATTTTATAATAAAAGAGTCTGTGTAATCACACAAAGCAGGAGACTGTAGTGAGCAGTTAGCGATCATCAGCTGACTTATGTGTCAGTCACAAACCCACTTCTTTGTTTTCGCTTCTGTCAGAGAATATCACCTGAAATTCTAGTATAATGATAAGTGATACAGTTGTACTACTACTGGCATTTAAGAGGAGAAAAAAAAGACTTCTTCATTGTCTCACCCGTGACACTGAGCCAGCTCTCTGGTGATTCTCCAACTCCTAAAATGCTGCACTTGTAAAGACCTTCATCAGACTTTGAAACTTTGTGGATGGTCATGCTTCCTGTTGAGGTGTTGCTTATGTGGAGTCCATACTTATAGAAATCAGCCATTAAGTCTGAGGGAGTTAACTTGTTTCTGCAGCTCAGAGTCACAGCTTCTCCCTCCATCACAGGGACAGCAGGACTCTCCAGGATCACAGAACCAGCTGAATAACAAGGGTTTTATATTTTTTATATTAAATGTGATTAAAATGAATCACAAAATATTGTCTCACTGCAAACATACCAGTGATAGAGATGTTGATACTGTTGCTTCTGATCCCTCCTTCAGTCTCATACCAGTACTCCCCACTGTCATCTAGATAAACATTTGTGATGGTGCAGGATGATCCTGTTGGGGTTGTCTTGTTAGTATTGGGACATGTTTTTATTTTCCCTTTGACTTTATGCACAACTTCACAATAATCAACCCCGTCACAGTAAAATGTCACTGCTTCATATTCAAAGAACTGTAATCTGTTTGGAAAGATATGAAGAGAAGCTGCATCTAGATGAAGAAAAGGAGAGATTCACTTTAGTTTTATCTTTGAATAACAAATTTGTGGGACAATGATATAACCAGCCACAAAGTTTTCTTTTTAAATCCCAAATTAGAGTTCCAAACATAAGTTCATAAATGTTCATGTCAGTTTACTTTTCTAGTACTTACCAATTTTCTGATCATGTGCACATAGCAGGATGATGATCACTGAAAAGACAAAAAAACAAAAAAAAAACAGGCTACACTTTAAAAAATAATTTAAATAAAAGAAGAACCGTCATACATAATACTTAAATGCAAAACTGCTGACAAAGCTATTCGTTATTTAGCATTTTTTAAGGTTCCTCTACATGAAAACCACATAGTAGTTTAAAACCGTTATTAACTTATAGATTTATTACACTTTAGTTTTAATGTGGAAGTGGAGAAAGTACTCACCGAGTTTCACGCAGAGAGCTCTAAAATCCATGATGTCGTCCAGATTGTTAACAACATTCTGTTTCTGTTTGGCTTATTCGTGCTGCTGATGCAACACTTGACATTTAAAAGAAGAAGCAAAAATGCTGCTCTAGTAACACTGCAGTTTCAGTTCACTGGAGTGAGACGAAAGCTGCCTTTAATACAACTTGTAATAATTTAATGTTTCTCACATTCACTTTACTATGATACAGTAACATGTGATACAGTATGTATTAGTATAAAATCCAGAGTGGTATAATTGTTTAAATAAAAATTGCACAGCTAATGGGTTTATTTCGGTACACAACATTTTTCTTGTTGTTAAAATTGTGAACATACACATGTGGTGAAGCTGCTTGCACTTATCAGTGGGAATACCTGATTGTTTATGGACATATGAGTACATCAGACAGAGGCACAAATACAAATACTTAAGAGTAGGAAGCAGACTGGACATTTAATTAGCAATGATAATTTTCACACAGCGTGTCTTTGACATGCATGCATGACTCCTGAATCAGCCCATCTGCCTCAGGTTGATGTCACACTTTGCCTCTCCTAAGCATGAAATGCTTAATTAATATATTTAAAGACACCAATTATTGACGAAGGAAAATATCATCTGTTGATGGTACTTACAAAGCCTAACAGACACACGGTGGGCCAGTGTGTCTATTACATGCTTTTCCGTGATATCGTTCATGTAGCAGATCTGACATGTGGAAAAAGGAAGGTAAGTGGGCAAGGCACGTTCAGCATACCCAGATTATCTTAGGATCAGGTTAAGCAGCCACACCAAGATCGTGAACTCAGTTTCTTGCACTTTCACATAAAACAGGTTGTGTTTGCAGCATCTGATCAATCACAAAGACAGTGCTCTTCCACAGAAGAAATGCCAGAGACATCATCAAGTGGCAATTAAAAAAAATATTAAGAATATAAAAATGTATCATTACAATGCAACACTGCCCTGGGTTCAGCATTCATTCTATTATCACCAGGATCACCAGATTAATTACCTTTTTAGCACCACGTTTTAAAAACAAACTAGGCTTAATTAGTGTTTTTACCTAACAGCTACAATAAGCATAAAAGTTACTGTACGGCTATCATTTGTTAACATGACGCTTGTTCTTATACATGTAATACATTAATTACCAACCCGAGAGTTTATCCGCTGGTCACTGGACATTCTTCTGAAGTCTTAAACCAGGTCCAGCTCAAGATGCTGTAGATTTCCCTCATTAACACTTTGGGTCCTTTGGTAAAATGTAGTTCTAGTAATCTGCACTGGATTACTCTGTGGCTTTCTCAAAGGACCCAGATGTAAATCCCCAAATAATGAATTTAAGAACTGAAATTTAATTTTAGAACTGAAACTGAATGGTGAGAAGTGAAACGGAAATTACTGGAAAGCAAAGTAAATAAAAAAAAAAGATGAAATACAGTTTGAAAGCAAATTAATTCATTTTCAAAATATAACATTCAATTTCAATTTAGTGATGATTATTTTCAAACCAATACATTGGATTTCAAATTAGGCTAACTCAAATTCAGTTTTAAAATTCATTTAGTCACGTTACAATTCAGATTCAATCCGAGAAATGCAAATTTGAATTAAACTTATTCAAATTCAGTTTCTGATGGCACAAAGTTCTGCCCAAAATTTATCATGTAGAAAAACTGATATGTGCTTTTGAAATTGAAGTTCTTTATTCTTATATTAACATATTGCTGGAACTAAATGTGCACTTAAATAAACTTTACATTCAGAGAAAGTGGAGTTTCAGTCATTCAACCTCGAAGAAAAATGAGTTTGACATACCCGTGTTATAACTACCATGATTTCTCTTTAGCTATTATTTATTCAGCACAACATTAATCACTTTTTTTCACCCCAAATTATTTTGTATTATTCATTCTACATATTAGTATTAACACATAGAGTCCACAGGGAGGCAGTCAATGCAAACTGATATCCTAACATAGAATAAAATTAACATGGGAAAAAATAAACCGTCTGGTACATTTCTAGCTGGATATTTGAATGTTTTTGCAATAATGGTTTCAGTGGTACTACTCTGCCCCTTGCCGTGCAACATGAAACACTGCAAGATCTTCTCCCAGGGAGATAAAAGAGGAATCCCCAACTTTGTGTCAAACGAGTGAATTACGGCCGTGTCAAATTATTTGTTGCAAAGGAAGTAATAAAAGTTTATGACATGTCATAAAAATATTATATTTCACAACTCACAATTTTCACAATAAATGATAATCAAACATTGTGATGATAATAATATAATAATAATAACATGTATAGAAATTATAATTATGTATTGGGGCAATAATCATGTTAATGTGTTCTCATGTGTTCTCATTTTAGTGTTTGGCCTCATGTCTCTTGCAGTGCTCATTGTTCTTTGTACTCACCTTAGTTTTCTTGTCTTCCCAGTTGTTTCCTGACTCACGATACAAACTTGCAATAGCCTCGCTCACTTGGACGCTGGACTCCATTGTATTCCAAACAGCTGGTAAAGACTTTCAGTGTTCTCCGGTCTCACCTGCCTGCCACCCTGCCCGCTCTGCTTTGGAATCATGGATCATTATTCCACTGGACTCACCCAGGTCTCATCCTGCTTCCTCCCTCACTCCACCTGCAAACAAGTAAGACTGTTCAGACCCCACAGTTTAGATTAACTCAGTCTAGGACCGAATCTGTTTTCGCTCTGTTTCAACGCCTCTCCACCACCCTCTCTCATACCACTGTACCCCCTCGGCAAGTCCCATGGTCCACTACTCATGTCCCAGGGCAGCCTAGTTGAAAGCCCCTACGCTCTTGTACATAGTGCTACACGCCATCTTCTTACTTCGTAGGTCATAGCCTGTCTCAGTTTGTTCTTAGTTGTTCTTCATAGTTCCCCTTCCCTCAGTATGTCTCAGTTTGTTGTTAGTTCGCAGTCATTATATTTCACAGTTTCTATTTTTATCATCTTGTACCTTCATTTCGTTGTAAATAACAACCTTGTTCACTTCAAAGTTCTGTTTCTCAGCCTGAATCTGTTTTTGGGTCCACTCCATGTTTTGGCTTCCAGCCCGTATAGCAGCTGGAGGCTACATGCCCCGCTGGGGGGTGTCAAGTTTTCACTCAAATTCAAGTCATATTTTGATATAGATTTTGTGTGTGTTTACTGTTTTTTAAAAAATTGAATCGATTGACTTGTTAAAAAACTTGATAAACACTACAAACAGATTTTCACAGTTGAAATAATTAGTGTAGACGACATCGTATTCCCCTGTGTATAAGATCAAAGACTATGAAGGTGAACTAATTGCCAGTAGTTTTTATGAACAAGAGTTGCATAAAGTGAAGGTGATGAATGGCCATCTTTATTATATAGACAAAATTCTGGTAAAGTGTAAAACAGAGGGGGAAGACATATTTCCTTGTGACTAGCCAGCTAATAGCTGAATTGAAACCAGAAAGCTTAAAAAGAACCTAAAATAAAGAACTGTGGCACGAATAAGGCAAGGCGAGTCCACGGGTCACAGTTTTGAGCCATCTTTATTGACTTGCATCACACCACAACACACAACAACCCCTGAGTCCCCGTGTTTTAACACGGCGAGGGTGATTGCGGATGCCGCGCAGGTGCGTCCGCACGGCACTGCAATCCATGCCCCACCACATACCCCCATCGCCCAATTGAGGCCGGGGAGACATCTGGCCGAACCTACTCCCCCACCGCGAGCGAGAGAGGGAATCAGCCCGGACCGTCAGCAGCCCCGAGCCCGGGGCAAGCGACGGGGAGGTATGCACATTGGACCCTTTCTCTGCATGCAGCTGCATTTAACTGGACTGCAGCCCTTTACATGGCTGTACAACAGAAGCATGCAGCTGTTTGGATGGCTGTAAAGCAAGGGCCTGCAGCCTTTTCTGGGGCTGTAAGGTAAAAGCATACGGCCCTTTAAATGGCTGTAGAGTAAAAGCACACAGCCCTTTGAACGACTGTGAAGCAAAAACCAGGCGGCCCTTTAACCCTTTAAGACCTACCATAGAACCAAGTCCGCCAGAGCTTATATTATATTTTTACATGCTGTAGTGCCATTTGTGGGAGCATTTAAAGTTGCTATACATCAATGCAACCATTATAGCCCAAATTCTAATAATATGTATGCATTAAGTGCATAGTAATTACATTACATTCTTTTTTTAACATATATTTCTAGTTAGAGAAATTTAAGAGGCTTATCCCTCAAAACTGTAAATACAAAAAAGTTGCACAAACTAGTTTCCCACCACAGGAAATTTATTTGAAGTGTCTTCTTAGTTTTACTTTTGAAATACACCAATTTTCATGTACTGCAGGAAAAACGAAAATAAATATTATAATGCAAACTTGCAAAAAAACAGCATGTGCATCAAAATAATCTATTTCCAGCAGTGCAATATGAGTCCTAAGCATCCCAGAAACGACACAGAAAGACATAAAGTCAAACATAACTTTTAAAAACACAAGTATAGGCTCATAAGGCCGGGGTGGTAAAAAAAACTACATTTCCGCAAATGACATCACTTCCGGTTTCGGGCGGGTCATGGCGGACATGCAATAGTTCACGCTGATGGACGGATGGAAGTGTTACAAACAGCTGATCAGATCGGCAAAGCGTGTTTCTGGAATATTATGTTTTTGTTGCTGCAAGTGCTTTTTATGCAGTTTTTGCAAAGCTATATGTGGAAGGAAACCGTGACCTAGGACAAGCTGATGGCATAAGATGTAAGTACAACTCCTCCGGTTTCATATGCAAAAAAAAATTATTGCGCTAGCTTACGTGGTTGCAGTGCTACCCGGATTTAAAAATAGTTATGCAAAATGGAGCGTGTCCGCTCCGACCGGCTTTAAAGGGTTAAAGGGCTGTGAAGCAAAACATGTACAGCCCTCTCAATGTCTCTATAGCAAATAAACCTGGCCTTTGCAGGGCATGTACCTGAGATTATGGTTCTCGTCTCAAATGCCAGAAGGCGAAGAATAAACCCTTGCACAGCATAGATAGCAGTTTATGCCTGCCCTGCGCACCCAACAAAATTATTGAAGTGATTAACTGTTACCTGCCTTTCTGCAGACTTTCAGACTCACTTTGGCCATAAAACTGACAAAGGGACCCAATGCAATGATGGATAAAAGACTGGTTTACGAAGAGTTATGGTGTAGGGTCATATGTATCATAAGTGGAAGATGAAAAGAAAGAACAAAGGACGAAAGGGTACCCAATGGCAGGAGGGGGGATCACTGTCTCTTTATAAGATGAGTCCGATATGCATCGGGTAGCTTTTTGTCTGCTCCTTCTTTCTGAGAGCTGAGACGTCCCGAGGGCAGAGCTGGCATGACTGTGAACTGTGATGTTTGACGTGTGTTTGCTTTCCTGCTTGCAGTAATAAAGAGTATGACCACACCTTTTTCCTTGTTGCAGACTTTATTTACACAATTCTACAGAATTTACAGAATTCTACTCTACTTTACAGAGAATCTTTTTGAGTGATTTGATTTTAATTGGATCTGAAAAGCTAGACCTCCACAGCATTCGTAGGATATGGCTAACATATTGGCTTCAAAATTTGCAACCCGACAATTGTTCTTAAACTTAAGGCTTAATACATTCAAAAGCGTATTAAAAGTGCTATAAAACCCTGTGATCTAACAGATGAGAAGATTCACAGAGGCATGAAAAAAACAAATGAGTAGTTAGATGTACCTTGATGTAACATAAGCACAGCAGCAAACTGGCATCTGTTTTGATCAGCTCGGAATCGGACGTGGTTATTGTGGAAAGGTTATCAGACAAAGACCAGGTGACCTTCCGAATTCAGCCTCTGCCTGATTCTAAACCTCTAACCCCTCGTCAGAAGGCTGTAATCTATGCTGTGTTCCTAACCTGCTGTGTTAAAACTGTCCCCGGCTATCTTACTGGTAATGGTTAGGAGTAGGACCACCTCAGGGAGGAGCCCCAGCTTGGTAGCTCAACTGTCAGCCAAGAGTCTTGGGCATTAGCTAAAATCCAGGCAGATGAGAGGTTCTGGTCTCTCACCGATCACTGGCTTCAAGAGAGGAGGGGGAGGTGGACAGCTGTCGGGACGGTGGGGGGGGCATAACACCTCAAACAACTGTGTTACACTGATCAGGTTAAAACTGGACTCCCCTGATCTCTCACTGGTCAAAGTGAGAACCTGCCTCGTTGAAATTGGTTTATTATTCACAAGTTTTCTAATTGGTAAAGGGTAGGACCACCTCGCTTGGGGAGGAGTCTTATCCTAGGGTTCGAACCATCAGTCTAAACTGTCTTGTCAGTCCAGACTGGTTGCTGTTTAAAGATGCACCTGACACTCTCAGAAAGTCTTGCTGTGGTATGGCCACCTCAAGTGGACGTAGAAATTGTGTTGCACTTTGTGATGTTCCCTTTTCAGATTAAACAAATGCAAATAAAATGAATTAAAGTCTTCCAGCAGTTCATGCAGCCTTCAGCCCCCCTCATCTTCACTGCCCTCTTTTGTCACAAAAGCTTTGCCAAAAAAGCAGTTTAATTAAGAATAACCGTAAAAGCATGTTATAACACGTGTTAGCACACATGCACACTCACACACAGACACTCACGACTGCTGTCAAAAAAGTAAAGTTTTTCACTTAAAATCACAACACGCCATTGTGAATTATTTTTCCATATAAAACATCTATACATATCTTATTATTACATATTTTATTGTATTATTATCATTAATCACTTTTATGACACAAAGTATGTGGGGATCTTTGCTTCTAGAAACCTAACCAACCAAAATAAAAGTCTCAAATTAATTAATTAATGAAGTACGTAAATGTCTTTCTCTATTTGTACTACTCGTTATCATTGTCTGCACTGTTTCCTGTATCATGACAAATATATTTACATGTGGGTGAATATAAGTTAGTTGATGTAACTGTCCCACCAGTTGTTCCACAGTGAACAAGTCCCACCAGCAGCAGCAGTAGAGCCATCAACATGATGGTTAACGAAGTCCGTAAGATGAGGTAAATCTCCAAGTGACTGGCTGCAGAGATAATAGAAATTAATTAATTAGTTTTGCTCACCTTGGTTTCAAACTTATTATCTACATCTAATTCTGGGAAATTCAAGGGCTGAGAAATTGACAGAACCTGCAAAACCTTTAATGTCCACTCGAGCTGTTCTTCAAAAGTTAATCCATCCCCGTAGACTACCATGTTAATACGCAACTAATGAACAACTAAACAAACACGTTTATAGGATGGTACAAAACAAACTTTTGCTCTGATTCCAGAAAGTGTTGTAATCATGAGTATATTTAAAAATAAATTATGAAGTAAATCAAATACTGATTATTAAAGCGAGGATTAATGGAATAATTATTTAACATTTAAATGTAATTTAGAACAGTTGTACAATAAATCTGCAAACACTTTTTTTCTCCATATGTACTGCCATAGTACATTAACAGTAAATTGTTTTGCAGTGAAATGCTGTGTTTAATTGGACAAAGCGGGTGACTTTGAATCAACCTTTTGGGACTTACCTACCTGGATGACTGGTAGCATGCATCAAGACTCTTGAAATTAAAAATACTACTTTTGAAATTAAAAAAAAGAAAGGAAAACCAAAATAAACGACAACAACAACAATAAAAAAATAAATACTTCAGTGTCTCACCCGTCACAGGCAGCCAGCTCTCTGGTGATTCTCCAACTCCTAAAATGCTGCATTTATAAAGTCCTTCATCAGATTTTGAAACTTTGTGGATGGTCATGGTTCCTGTTGAGTTGTTCCTGATGTGGACTCCATATTTATAGAAATCAGCCATGAACTCTGAGGGAGTCATCTTGTTTCTGCAGCTTAAAGTCACAGTTTCTCCCTCCATCACAGGAGCAGCAGGACTCTCCAGGATCACAGAACCAGCTGAACGACAAATGACTTAAATTTTTAAAATGTTGAACTTGTGTTTGTTTGTGATAAAATGTTACTGGTGTCATTCAATCATACCAGTGACAGTGATGTTGATTTTGTTGCTTCTCTTCCCTCTTGCTGTCCCACACCAGTATTCTCCACTGTCACTTACATAAAGAGGATTAATTGTACATTTTGAGTCCGTTGTTTTCTTGCAATACTCTACTTCCCCTCTCATATTAAATACTACATGTCCATGAAAATTTTCCTCCCAGTAAAAACTAGCTGACTCATATTCAAAAAACTGGGATTTGTTTGGAACAATACGAAGAGAAACTGCATCTGAGAAGAAGAAAGAGAAAGATTCAGTTTATTGTTGAATGAACAAACTGCTGGATGTCATTCAACAACGCCATAAGAAAACATGATGTAATTTGGTGCTATGTAAATTAAACTAATTTGAACTGAATGAAACTGTCTGCTGGTCCAAACACAAAATGATAAATAAAGTTTATATAAAAAAGCAAACTTGTGATATTCACCAACTTTCGGATCATGTGCACACAGCTGGATGATGACGGTCATCACTGATGAGAGAAAAAAGAATAAAATAAAAAAACAAAAAATGTGTAATTTTAATACTTTTAAAACTTGTTGAGTCTTTTAGTGAAAAATTGTATTTATCGTCATATCTCTAAGGTCTCACCAAAATGTTCCTCTACATGAATCACCATTTTAACAACATTGTTCACTTTATCAAACTCTTACACTAAACTACAGTTTCGTGTTAATGTATAATGTATAAATACTCACGCAGTCTGACCTCCATGATGTCTTGCTGCAGACTAAGTAATAGACTCCTTCTGTGTAGCATATTTGAAACAACTCTCAATCATTTTCAGAGAAGCAGAGCTGCTTTTGTGGTAGGTCACCTGATACAAAGACAGCCTACAGCTGCGTTCAATACTGTTTGTAGCAAATTAACATTCACCTTCTTATTCTTGCTTTACAGCACTGATGAGTTAATCATTCTTATACTTTCGTTCTTTAATCAAACAGTTCATCCACATGTTAAGAGCAAGTTTTTTTCCAAATCCCGGTAAACATGCCAGTTTTAAACTCAAGCTGGAAACAGCGATAGAGAGCCCTACATGAGAGTTCTTTGAAAATCAAATCTATCTTTTATGTGTTTTCCTAACATTGAAAATAAAAGCAAAAGAAAAACAATACAATGCTTCATAGAAGAGACAGATATTTCAGTGTAAACTAAGTCAGAGGTCACGTATGTTCACAAACCAGCCACAGAGCGTCTTATTAGACAAGTACAGTACTGCAGGTACTTTGCACATGTTCATCAGAGATATGCTGAGTGTGATCAGTTATATGACATGAATTTGATATTTATTTGATATTAAATACATCTCAGAATATTGTTTTCTTTCTGCAGATGTACTAGTGACAATGAAACTGATAACGTTGCGTCTCGTCCCTTCTTCATTGTCACACTCCACCATTGTTTGTAAGCATTTTTAATGGTGCAATTGTTAGTTTTGCTATATAATCCTCCCCGTCGCTTTTCCTTTGAATTTATTTACAGTTTCATTGTAAACAAGCCCCTTACTCTAATATTTTATATGCTCATATGGAATAGTTGGACTTTAAAAACATGTTTTTAAGGACAGATATAGGAAAATGAACTATAGTAATATTATATTACATCAGTATTATGACATTATTATACACAATAAAACTACTGTTTTATTAAGGTTAATTCTTTCAATATTCACATCCTTGTAATTATGAACTTATGAGGTTTGTAGGTAACAGTACAATGTAATTGTAATTACATTTTCTGGATGTAATTAAAAAGAAGGTAAATCCATTAGCGTTATTTTGGAATACGTGAAAAAAAAAAAAAAAACCTTTTATAGCTGATTTTATAATAAAACTGTTTTTTAAATATACAAATATATAAAAAAGCTGTATTCTAATTTATTGACCCATAAAACTAAAAAAAAAGTTCAGTATTTTAATTAAAATGTACATATTTTTATTTTATTTGTTAACTATAGTATAGTTTATTATATAGTTTACTATGATTAATTACAAGGGAAGCAACGAGGAGCTGAGCTGCTCTCACGCACTCAGTTTTTAGACAGTCTGACCAAACAAAAGTAGAAAGCAACTTCATTTTCTTTGACTATATTGAACAAATACTGCTGCAGCATGAAACAAGACACCAGATATTCTTTCTGGGTACTAGACCACAGTTCAGTTAGTGACATACTCAGTATCAAACTTTGCACGTGTCTTTCACAGCTGACTATAAACTTGTGACGTTTTCAGATTAGTGGTTGACCACTTTGAGCTTTTTTCATGTAATGGTATTTATACAACTTTTAAAAGACAAAGCAGATGGAACAAGTTGGTTTAAATTCAACTTCTAAATAACAGACGGTTGCTCTTCTTACCATTTGAACTTTCTATGTACTTTCAGACATGTAGGTCTGCCTGACTGCTGTATTTAACTGAATACAGGCAACTCATAAAATTTATAGACATGCATATAATCCAAATCACATGAGAATATACAGCTTGTTCGGTTACAAAAACAATGCATGATAATTTGGGTTTGTATTAACTCTCACAGACAGATGTCATTCATTCGTCAGTGAGCTCTCTGGAAGATGCATAAGAAATACAAAAACGGATAAATAATCACTTTAAAGCACAGTTCCAAAAGATAAAAAAAACCAAGAAGAACAGATGGAATAGGAGGGATCCTCTACTATGGGTTGGTTTATACCTGCTGAGGACATCTTTGTGCTGGTTCCTGCTTCTCCTTTAAATAGATTGAATTACATCAGTTGATGACCAGAATTTACACATAAAAAAACAATACTTATCTTGATTTTTGCAAATTTCAATGTAATGTTGCTTAATGTCAAAAACCACCATTAAAATGTTTTATTGTTTTTTTTTGTTTGTTTGTTTGTTTGTTTTAGCTAAACTCACCTTGTGGTGGAGTGTCACTGAGGCCAAAGCTGTAGAGAATGGGACTACAGGACAGTCAATCTTCATCTGATGGATAAAAGCAGTAGGTGTGGGAGGACAGAAAACAACGGTAATGTTAGTTGTTCAATGCTGTTCAATACGTTGCATGTATTAGAGAAATTATGGTTGTTTTTATGTAACACCCAACAAAGGAAATAAAACCATCCTACACATTGAAAATTATTACTAAAATCTCCACATTTATAAACATTACATATAGAAACAAAGATGCAGGCAGTACCAAAAAGAAAAAAAGTTTTATAAAATACATTTCTTCTTCCTGTTCTTTTTTTTTCTTCCAACAGCATACATTTCTCTGCCTGGACTCAAAATAGTTGTGGATGCTGGAAAATAATAAACGTCAGGCACATGAAAACATTAAAATCTTACTTAGCTTAATAAATAGTCTGTGTCTCTTAGCCTAACACCCCCCCACCCCCAAAAAACAAAAACAAAAACAAAAAATAACAATAAGAAAAAAATCAAATATAACCTATTGAAAACATAACTTATATGTTATATCCAACAATCAAAAACATAATTTCTATTTGAAATGATACATCTTTCACTGTATAATAACAATACTGCCACAGTGTTTGTGCTGTGACCTGTTTGATCCTCGGCTAAGCCCGAACCATCGACTGTTGTTGATGGATAAAACAAATTTGCACAAGACGAAAAATAATAATAAAATAAAATGTGTGAACATAACCAGCAAAAAGGAAATCAACATTTTCAAACTTAAACCACATAATAAACTTAATCCATATAGCAACAGTTAGGTAAATACAATTAAAATAAGCAGTTTTACAGGTAATTCAAATTACGTTTAATTTAACACGTCTTGTTTAATTGTGCAGAAAAGGAAAAGCAATAAACATAAAATGTATGTGCAAAGTTTTCTTTACCTCTCTCCCAGCAACATTTGCTACAGTGATACAATCCCACCACCAACAACAGAGCACTGACTACAGTAGTGGCAATGAGCCATGGTATGTTACCAGAGGAGCAAAGTCTCGTCTCTTTGTAAATGTCTGGATTAGTTGCTGAATGTGTAAAAGATAACAATTTTAATGGGAAGACAAAATATCTAAATGTTAATTGAAATTCTTTATATAAAGACAATATTTAAAATGTTAAAATGTTACACATCTAGCATTATGAGCTAGTAAAAACACAGGGGGACACTCTGTGCACCTGCTTCATTTGCTTATATCAGACAATGTAAAAGCAGCATAACACCTGTGACACTGAGGAAGCTCTCAGGTGATTCTCTAGCTCGTGTAATGCTACACTGTGGATGAGCATTTCTCAGTGTATCTCCAATGAATGTGACGTCCATATTAATTGAAATCAGTTGTGGAGGTGGAAGAAGCCATCTTGTTTTTGCAGCACAGAGTCACATCTCCTTTCATTATAGGAATGGCAGGATCACAGAACAAACTGTATAACACAAGTCTGTGGTTCAAGTGATATTAAAATCATTTAAAATGTATCACAAAATATCGTTACCTTGTTACCAGTGACAGAGATGTTGATACTGTTGCTCTGTTCCCTCTATCAGCCTGACACCAGTACTCCCTACTGTCATCTGGATAAACATTGTTCATGGTGCTGTTGCTGGTGTAGGTGTTCTCATGTCAGTTTTGCTATGTAAGTCTATTTACCACTTGAATGAAAAAAGCAAACAAAACAACATTTCAGGAAATAAATCCTCACTTGTACGAAAGGAGACAGTTCACCATCCTTACTTACTTTTCATACATTCACATCAATGATTAGTTCATTTTATACTTATTACTTAAGAGTCATCACTGAAGAGACAACAAGAGAGCTCCATTACATAAAAATGTCGATTTCTACAGCTGCCGGCACAGAAATTTACATCTAGTAACAGCCGGGCAAAAAAACAATAAATTTCCCCGGAATTAAAAAAAAAACAATTACATTTAATTTCAAACTTCATAATATTTATAACATTTGTTATACTTTTTGTAATTGACAAATGTAATTTAGAAATGGAAAAAGTACTTAAATTATCTTCAGTCTGTCCTGCTGCAGATTGAAGGCTGAAGTGTAAAGGCAGTGAGCAGGGGTGCCTCCTGTCTGGCTTCTATCAGCAGATAAAGTGATGCAAAACATTTAAAAATAGCTTTCAGGGAAATTGCTTTGTATTTGCATTATCCACAGTTGCATTATCCCCCCCGAATTTCTACCTTATCATGGTGTCCCAGGAATCCCAGTGGGTACGTTGTTTGAGGTCTTTTTCCCCCTGGCTGGGTCTCCAATGATAAATTGATCCTGGGTGAGAGACCAGGCAAGGGCAAGAAACCAGCCCTTTGCCCTTGATGAGAGGCAGAGGGCACGGGTGGGCATTGTCAAAAAAGAAGCCTAATGTTTAAAAAAGTATAGAGCGTGTCTGTCTCCCAAAGTTGGTTCCACAGAAGAGGTGACTGAAAGCTGAAGGTTCTGCCTCCCATATTGCTGTAATTTTAAACATTCTATGAACCACAAGAAAGACAGCAGCCTGAGAGCAAAGTGCTCCACTGGGTTGAAACTGTAAGTTATTAAGATAAAATAAAGACTCACTACTACT
Organism: Pelmatolapia mariae; assembly: GCF_036321145.2. NCBI lineage: Eukaryota > Metazoa > Chordata > Actinopteri > Cichliformes > Cichlidae > Pelmatolapia > Pelmatolapia mariae. The sequence continues at coordinate 57,086,521 of NC_086229.1, read as the reverse complement.
CCATCTTACTACTACTACTAGACAAGATTCTCTCAGCTCAGCACTCAGGTATGGTCATCATTTATTCATAATTTTTTCAGTCCAAATATAAATCACTGTCAAATCAGTTTCTTGGTGTGTTTTCTGTTTTCTAGTAGCTGCAATTCCAGCAGTTTAAAAGAGACTTAGAAGCAGACAGGTACTAATCTCTCCAGCATGTCCTGCGGCCTCTTCCCGGTGGGACATGCCCGGTGTTCTGACAAACCATACTACTTTGGCAAAACGTCCTACAGTAAGAACGTTATGCACATTTCTGCTGTGACACAATAATCCCAGCATAAATTTAAACAGGTAGGATGGTTTGCCACTTAACCTTATTTTAAAATTGTGTTTTTGTATTTGTGTTCTTCTCCAGAAACAATGGTCTGAATGCTTTGTCAGGTAGGATGGATTCCCAGAACACTGAACAACCTCACCCAGGACGCGCCCAGGAGACATCCTTGTCAGATGCCCCAACCACCTCAACCTTGTCTTGTATTTTTTGAAAATGGTCTTGACCAATAGTTCTTCAGGCTTTTTGAAGGTCTTTCACAGTTTCTCTCTAAACAATGGCTGCTTTCCACTTATTTTCAGCACGGACTTCAATGTGAAATTCTTCTTCCTTTCATTCTTTTTCTTCTTCTTCTTCTTCTTCTTCTTCTTCTTCTTCTTCTTCTTCTTCTTCTTCTTCTTCTTCTTCTCCCACGTGTGATTTACATTTACTTTTAAATCCACTGCAAAGGCTCCATTCATCATTATAACCCTGCTGTGACATTTTGATAATTTATTATGTTTCTTATTTTACAGAAAACAGAATCATGGCATAGGATACAACATACTGTAACTTACTGAGGCCAAGCCCAGAAGAGCTGTTACTAAAGAAGCATCACTAATACTCACTCAGCTCCTGACTTCTACTTTCACACAGTTTAATCAAACCAAAGTAGAAAGTCGGATCATTTTCTTTGGCTTTAGAGCAGCTGCTGCTGCAGCACAAAACAGGACACCACTTGTTTGTCATGGGTACTAGACCACATTTCAGTTAAAGACAAGCTCAGTATCAAACGTCGCAGGTTTGTTTCACTGCTGACCACAAACTTGGGGCAATTGATTTGGAAACAAAAGAGCAGGGCCTTTCAGAATAGCATGACCACAGTGAGCATGTGCATTTATGGGGCTGATGGAACAAGGTGGTTTGAGTTTAATGTCTAAATAACAGACAGAAGCATTTGTTAGTATTTGAAACATACATGCACACATAGCCATGTTTTCCTGGCAACCAGGTATGTCTTAAAATACACTAGATATAACAATTTGTAGATATGCACACAAAACTAAATTCAGTAATCACCTTGCAATTACAGTTATGTTGTCATTTGCACACGGGGCAGACAGCCAGAAAGACAAAAAAAAACAAAAACCCAACAAATAAAATACACTTTTTCTTCTTGTGGACTTCTGCTACAGTCAGCTCATTTCATTTTATCTTTGGGAGAGGAAAAATGGTGGAGCAGTCTATAGTAGTAATATGGATATTGCTTTCATTTTTATTGTACAAAATTTGAAGAGTGTGATGGTCCAAGACATAAACAACTGCATTATACTGCTAACAGAACTAGGGCTTAGAACCTAAAGCAATGCTAGCCAAGAACCCAGAGTGATTATATAGCTGAGTGACTGCCAACCCAAGACCCTGAACTTCAACAGGTAACAAAAGTAATGATGAGTACTCAGTCTTGCAGCCCATGTTTCTACCTGTTCATGTGGGATTGTAGCTTATAGGTATATATTGTTAACTGGTAATTATAAGGATTTCATGTACTATTATAGAGTAAAAAGAACATTAGAAATTTGTTACACTACTTGTTTACATGTCTCCAGAGAGTAATTAAATTACATACAGAAACGAAAAGTAATGAAGAAAAGGGGCAACGCGGTGGCGCGGGGATTAACAAAGCCTCATAGCAAGAAGGTTTCCGTGTGGAATTTGCATGTTCTCCCCATGTGCTCCGGCTTCCTCTTACAATCCAACGACATGCAGTTATTGGGGTTAATGTGAGTGCGAATCATTGTGTGACTTAGCCCCGTGACAGACTGTCGAATCTCCAGAGTGCATCCTGCCTATGCCCTATAGTAGCTGGGATAGCCTCCAGCCCCCCCGCGACCTTGACAAGGATAAAGGGAAGACAAATGGTGGATGGATGGAATGAAGAAAAATAATTAAGAAAACTCCAACACTGCCGACAAATTTGGGATATTTCATTGTTTTCTCTCTCAAATGTGATTATGTCTTCAGTCAGTTCTCTTTCTGCAACCTGTAAGATAAACAAGAAAAAATAATTACACATTACACTCCAATAATAACTTCTTAGGGCAGGTCCAGAAAAACTATGAACATTGTAGTTATCAAACATTAGCTCTCCTATCATAACTTGTCTTTAATATTTAATAACCATCACATATTATCAGAATGCACCACCTAAGTCATCAATAGTTATATTTAGTCTCACCTTTGGGTTGCGTTTCACCCAGGCCTAGCATGTAGTAATTGGCTGTAGAATATAAAATATCATCATCTGATGGAGAAATGCAATGGAAGTGAGAGGTCAGATACACACAGTGCCTACTGTCATATATCAGCATATCATTCAAGTGGTAATAATAGGGTAATGAGGTGAAAACAAGAATGTAACAATGTAGTAATTTCTAAGTTATTACATCTCAATTACCAATGTAATAACCAGTAAAATCCAAATAATATTATGATTTCAACAGTGGCTACAGATAAATAATTTTTCACTTAAATTTATGTAATTGGGTAAGGGTGCAAATACTGGGGGTAATAATGTGGACATAAATCCGAAGACATGAGGTAAAACCAATTAGTAAAACTAGGGTAATACTGTGGTAAAAATATGATAATCTGCTAGCAATAAGAAGGTCATGTCATTACTTTAGTATTTTGCTAAGCTAAGATATTATTTCCCAGCTTTTACTTAATACTCTACAGTTTTGAGAGACTGAAAATCTCAGATTGTCTTTTTGTCTTTTGTTGACCTCTATCTAATAGAGGGTGACCGTTGGCCAGAGGGGCCGATGGCGCGATATGGCAGCCTCGCTTCTGTCAGTCTGCCCCAGGGCAGCTGTGGCTACAACTGTAGCTTGCCTCCATCAGTGTGTGAATGCGAAGGTGAAAGAATAATGGAATTGTAAAGTGCATTGGGTGCCTTGAAAAGCGCTATATAAATCCAATCCATTATTATTAATATTTCTCTGTCTTGTAAATGTCATAAATATTGGTTGTTCCAAGTTATTTTCCTTTTTTTTTATTGCCAAAGAATATATTGTGAAACAATTAGTATCGCAAAATAATGCCAACGTTGTTCAAAAATGAAAGTAATTAAGTTTATATAGTGTTTACAGCTAATTTTGAAACGGAATGCATGTCTAAAGTGCTACTTCGTGACACATGTAACCATTTTGAGATGTATGTGATAGAGTGTATGTCTAAAAGAGGACCTTTAGACTATGTGGCTTTCATTTCAAGCTCAACATTTGAAAGCTCAAATTGTCAGTCACATCTTCATTTTTATAAATAGCACGTACCTGTCCAAGAAAGCATGCACGCAACACCACACAAATGGTGAAATGAAAAGCTATCTTTTTCTTCACAGAAGTAATTTTGTGCTTATAATGTTGAATAAAATTAGCAATGCTAGTTTCAAAATAAAACAAAATTAAACAAAAATAACTCAAAGTTATGCATGAAAGATAATACTGATTTTATTTTCTTTACCTCTGTCCCAGTAACCTCTGCCAAAGCAAGACAGTCCCACTGCTACCATCAACAGAGCAATAAATAAAATAGTGGCCATGATCCAAGGTGTGGCAGCAGAGGAGGAATTGCTCACCTCTTTGTGACTGTGTGCATTAGTTGTCAGATTCACATTTTGAGCAACTAAATGATGGTTTGAAAAAAGAGAGAAGTTGAAGAAAGAAAAGAAAGCTAAACCATCCAAATGTTCACGTTAGCTTCCAAAAACAAGTTATTTCATGTGTTTAAATCTGTCAATGTTTCAGAAATATTGCCTACTGTACAAACATATTTAAGAACTTAGCTTAAAAATAGTATCAGCAGTCAATCCAATTATATTTATGTTGAAAAGTTCTTTTAAAACATTTCAGTGTCTCACCTGTTACTTTCAGCCAGCTCTCTGGTGATTCTCCAGCTCCTGAGATGCTACACTTGTAAAGTCCTTCATCTGACTTGGAAACTCTCTGGATGGTCATGTTTCTTTTGGAGCTTTGATAGATCAGATGTCCATCTTTATAGAAATCAGCAGTGAAGTTGGAGGAAACAGTTTTGTTTCTGCAGCTCAGAGTCACAGTTTCTTCCACCGATACAGGAACAGCAGGACTTTCCAGGATCACAGCACCAGCTAAAATAGCATGCATTTGATATGTATTTACAAATATATTAAATTAAAAAAAAAATAAATAAATAAATATTAAGTACCAGTGACAGAGAGGCTTATAATATTGCTTCTGTTCCCTCCTTCAGTCTTATACCAGTACTCTCCACTGTCATCTGTAAAAACAATTTTAATGGAGCAGGATGATCCTGTTGGTGTTCTCTCATTCGTTTTACTACATGATTCTACTTTCCCTTTGAATTTATGCATAACTTCACAATTAATGACTGCTTCACAGTAAAATGTTACTTCTTCATAGTCAAAGAACTGCAATCTGTTTGGAACAACACGAAGAGAAACCGCATCTGAAACAAAGAAAAAAAAAACAGTTTTACTACTAAAACTGGCATACAGCACTTAAACAGTGAACAAATAAAACAGTAAATAAAACAATTAAAAGACATCACAAGAAGACTTGTTTCTGTTTCCTACTTTGCCTCCCTAATTTGCTCTCTTCTCCTAATGTTAAATAATGTTGATAAAAACGAGGAAACAGCTGGTACTCACCAACTTTCTGATCCTGTACACCCAGCAGAATCACAATGGTCATCACTGAAGGGCGATAAAAGAGCTACAGATTTACTAAGATACTTGCTGACTTTTACAGCTACGAGTAAACTTACTTTCACATCATATAACTCAACCACAAAAATGAATTATTGTGGAAATAGAGAAAGTACTCACATAGTTTGATACAGAGCGCTTTGACCTCCATGTCATCTTGCTGTCGAGGAGGGGTGTCAAACTCATTTTACATTGCAGGCCACATACAGCCTGCTTTGTTCTTAAGTGGGCTGGACTATGAAACTCCCCTTTTTTTCTAATGTAAATAAATGTTCATATTTAAATGTTTTGTTTGTTTTTTTTGTGACAAAGAAAGAAATTGATCAGCACAACTCTTTGGACTTAATTGTAAGAAATAAATGTGTAAAATTACAGAAAATATTTTTTAGTTCATTGCCCATACGGTGTAGTTTGTTTTGGGGGGGTGTTAAGCGTAGTTGTAAAGGAAACAGAAGTTTCTATTACAAGATGTTTAAAGCAGAAACTTTTATGTTTTTCAGGTTTTATTACCCTGCTTCCGGGCCCAAAATACTTTGTGTTTATTAAGGCTGCTATGTTTTGATGCTTTTTATCTTGTTCTATTTAATCTGAACAAGCCCCTAAAAAAGTCAGTGATCATTGTGGATCTTTATTGCCAATTTTCATGTTTAATGATACATTTTTAAACCTCATGATGTAACTACAGCCCAGCCCATGCAGCAGTATATTAATGACTAACCTCGTATTGTGGATGGATTATCTCAGTTGTTCTCCTAACTGACATTTGGTCCATTTACAGCATCCTGCCATGCAATTGCATTTGTCCCTAACCATTGGGAACCCTCACATTAACTTTTTTTGAGTGGAGAAAAGCTTTACTGTGTTTAATTTATGCTAACCTTACCTGTGTAGCTAGCCACCACGTAACACATCATTATATACCACTAGAGGGAGCACAAGTGCCACTAATGAAACAAGACTTTCTCTAAAGTTGTTTAAAAAAAACCCAAAACAATCTGCAGCAGACAAAAGTGCTTACAACAGTAGACTGGTGCATAATAAGCAAATAAATAAAGCACATAGAGACATTTTTAATGGAAAACTAGTCCCAAAGCACACCGACAAGTAGCGCTGTGCAGGGATTATGCTTTTATTGTTGTGGAAGCAAGAAAGCCAAAGTAAGAGGGAATTTATGGCAATGTTTTTCAAGCAGGAAGTATAGTTTTGATCTTCTTTAGCTGCTGGTTCAGTTAAATTTGTGCCATGGTCTGCAATGGGAGGCTGGAATTTCCATTACCCTCCTGAACCTATCTGGGATCCGACCCTGGGCAGGGCTACCACCTCCAGTTCCTGCACACCTGGATTGCAGGAAATCAAGCCAGAGTGAATTAAATCTCAAGCTGTTGTTTATTTACTGCTAGTTTATCATCAACCTACTTTCTGGTTTCACCTTGGCTCAAGCTGTTGGCTCACATTCTGCTCTTGGACTCAGGATACCAAGCCACCATTCTGGAAATCACTCTTGTGCCTTACCTGTCTGCCCTCCTGCCATCACACTCCAGCTGGAACCTCAGGCCCCATTCCCTCTCTCTAGATCCCCTAGCCACATTACCCAGGCCATGCCACATCAAGCTCTACGTTTTATTGCTTTTGTCCTTGTCACATTTCCAAGTCTAAGCCTAATCCATAAAATATTGTTAAACCGCCTGCTGTCTCTGTTCTGAGTTTCTGCTCCCGAGTCCAGTTTCAGTACAGTCCACTCGGTCCCGTGACAACTTGTTTTGAGAGTGATGTAATGTGCAGTTTCAGGATCTGTGAGATGTTGACTTTCAGCACTCAATGGCATGTTTAAATGCCATCAGGTGAACAATCCGTGCAGAATCTGTTTACCTGGTTTTCACTTGTTTGCTGTTTTACCTGTTTGGTGGTTATTGAAATGGTGTTGTGAGCTCTTTGCTGAGAGTCTGATGTTTCTGTCCATACCACATGACTATATTTAAATAACATATCTGGTAGTTAAACCATTTAACTAGATATTCTCCTTCTCTCCTCCGGTACCTGCGGTAATGGTTCAACAGGTTAATTGCTTATTACTTAATTACTTTGTGAGTAATGAGTGACTTATGAGTAGCCATAAGTGAGGTTTTTATTAGTAGGAAAAGCAGCAAAACAAACAGTAAAATGAGAATACACTTAAGAGTCAAATATCTGCTTGTGCTTGTTTGTGGTGAGCATGTTACATGTTAAGAAATATAATGGCTTCAAGCAAACATTTGGACCTGTGGCAGATACCCACTATCACTGAAATGCAGTCAGATGCTGCTCATCTTATGTTTTTACTCAATTCTTCACTTTTTTCCAACACAGTTGCATTTAAATCCTCTCCCCACTCTCTGTGTACCAGGCCTCTACCACTACACTTGCTGTCTTCAGAACATCTGCCCCCTTCCTTTTTTTCTTACACAACAGTATCCAAGATTGTCTTTTGAATGTGATAGGTCACATGGTGTGCTACCAGCAAGTTCGACCCCTATTTGCATGGATTCTTAGCAGGATGTGAGAATCCTTGTGCTTAATAATTGCATTCAGACATATTCAAATGTGTGATAATTGCAATAGCTGTTTAACATTTGTCACTCCTATGGCTACAAATATTAAAAACATCAATTCTAAAGCTGCAGGAGCTTTTTTCTTGTAGCAGCATTCATATATGTGTAAAAAGGCAAAGCAAGTGCAACTAAAAGCAGATGATTAAATACACATAAACTACAACAAAATATACACAAGCACATCAAATCCAGTTGAAAATGCACACACTTTTTTCATTGGTACATGTAATGTAAGTGTGTATAGTGACAATTAAGGCATTCTATTCTATTTAATAAATCTGGGTGACATCATTATTTTCACTCTGTCTCAGATGTGTTTATGTTTTCAGTCAGCTCTTTCTGCAACCTGTAAGACATTAAAAAGTACAGTATAAAAAAACATTATTTTAAATGAACAATATTTTAAAACAAGAAAACAGCGTGTTTTACTGCATATTACACATTGAGCTTCAGGTGGACTTTTTTATGCAAGATATTAGTTTTTCTTAGTTTATGTAGTAAAATCAAAGTTTAATACTACACTATATGATATCAGCATTTTATGTCAGCATTATCTAACACAAAAGCTTGGGAGTGAGTATAGCTCAGGAGATGAGAAACTACAGCTAGTCCACTGGCATGTAATAACATGGGAGCATCTATATTATCAAACCCAAATTCACCAATCTTAATCACACATTGCATATTGTCTGAATGCAGCACATCACAGCCAACAGTCTTACCAACCTTATCGTAGAATAGAAGGGATCCTCTGCTATAGGCTGGTAGATTCCTGCTGAAGGCATCTTTGTGTTGGTTCCTGCTTCTGATTCTTTAACAGGTGAAATTAGATATGTCATTAACCCTAGCTTTTAATTACTTTACCTAAATAACTTGAATAAACAGTTATATCGCTCATCAGTAGTCTCAAACAAATAGCCAGCAGGCCCGGCAAAATAATCCAATGTCACAGTCTGGACATCTTTGGAAAATATGAAAGAAGGAATACATTTTTGGACTTGCAATATTTAAGAATTTTACAGCTTTTCTTGCTGATAAAGACTTCAGCCACAGCCATTCATTCTACACCAAAAGAGAATGAATTGTCAATTTAAAGTATTAAATTTAAATTTAAAGTATTAAATTTAAATTTAAAGTATTAAATTGACAATTTACCTTTTTTTAAAAAAATGCCACAAGAACTATGTTTTATAAATAAGGCACAGTCTGGACAGTGATCTACCAGAAATTGTTCTGTAATTTTACATATTTATCATGTAAAATGAGTTGTGCTGTTGAAATTGGACTTCTTTATATTATTTTAAGATATCTCAGGGATTAAACATCTTTAATTTACCAGCAAGTTTCACTCATCTGGCCCACTTGAAATTAAGGTTAGCTGTATGTGGCCCTCAATGCAAAATGAGTTTGAGATCTCTGACTACGACAAATTACTGGGTGATGATGAATGATTTATACATATTTTACTTTATTCATTGGTTATGATTTGATTGATGATTGATTGATTTGAAATTCTAAAGCACTGCTAAAAGGACAATGGACTAACAGGTTTTTGGCTTTATGCTATGTGCAAAGCTAGCACTAGAACTATTTAAAACTATATTACTTTCTTAGTGAATAAATACAAGTGCATGCACTTTGTATTTGTTTTACTGCGTGACAAAGTTCTTGAGTGTAGTTTGAAACTGACTGCATGTGAGAAATTATACTTCATGCACATGTAACCATTTTGGGATGCATGAATAAATTCACAACTATCACTTTTGACAGAGCCCATCTCTAAAAGAGGAAATTTAGTCTTATATTCTTTGTGGTTTTCATTTGAAGCAGAAGTTTTGCAAATATCACGTGGAAAATCTGAAAATAACACATGCTCATCAAACAAAGATACAACAACTACCACACAAGCAATCTAAAGCAATCTTTTCTTCATAGCAATTTTGAGCTAGTATTGCTGCTCAGTGACATACCTTTCCTCTTCCAGTTTTTTCTTACTACGGCATACGTTGCTCTGTCTGCATCCACTGTGCTGGCCTCTATATAGACTGAAACAACAGATTAAAAAAAGAAACTATTTCTTAGTTCAAGCCATTTAGTTTACAACCTTCACTTTCTGTAAAAACCTATCAACATATCTGTATGTCAGAAATTGGCACAAATAATAATAAATAATAACAACAACAACAATAACAATAACAATAATAACAATACTAATATTAATTGATGTGTAAGGTGTTCATGTTCTGACCTGTTCCATCCACAGCTGAGTTTGCACTGTCTACCCTTGTAGACTGACAACACAATGCTGCAGTAAAAAAAATATTTAATACCTTATATGCCAGATGTAATTAATTAGTACTTAAGGTGCAGTGACTCCAGATTACTGCTGCTTAGAAAACATCCAGTTTTGGCTTAACAGTGCATATTGTGAGTTTGCAGCACACACAAACAAAAAAACAACTCATAGTTATGAATGAAATATAATGTTGATGTTATTTTTGTTACCTCTGTCCCAATAAGAACCTTTTCCTAAGCGATACAGTCCCACTGTCACCAACAAAGCAGTAAATAAAATGATGCAAATGATCCAGGGTGTGGCAGCAGAGGAGGAATGGCTCATGTCTTGGTGACCATCTGGAGTAGTTATGTAATTTACATCTTGAGAGTGTAAACAATGGTTAGAAAAGACAAGTTGAAATGAGAAAAAAAAAGATTAACCATCCAAATATTCATTTCAGCTTCTCAATACAGATGCATTTAAAATCTTGTTAAATTAAAAACAGTTGTTTAAATTGGTCAGTATTTCAAGGACTATTGGCTACTGTACAAACAGATTTAACAGCTTTACTTAGAAAGTGCATCAGCAATCATTTATATCAGATATACGTGTACACCTGTCTCACCTGTGACTTTCAGCCAACTCTCTGGTGATTCTCCAGCTCCTGAGATGTTACAGTTATAAAGTCCTTCATCTAACTCTGAAACTTTCTGTAGGGTCATGTTTCCTGTGGAGCCTCTGTGGATGAGATATCCATTTTTGTAGAAATCTGCTGTTAAGTTTGAGGAAGGATATTTGCTTCTGCAGCTCAGAGTCACAGTTTCTTCTTTTAACACAGGAACAGCAGGACTCTCCAGGATCACAGCACCATCTGAAACAACAAACATTTGATATTTATTTTATATTAACTGAATTAAATTGAATCATTAAATATTAAATATTCTTTCTGCAAAAGTACCAGTGACAGAGATGTTGATGCTGTTGCTTCTGTTCCCTCCTTCAGTCGTATACCAGTACTCTCCACTGTCGTCTGTATAAGGAGTTGTAATCTTGCAGGATGATCCTGCTGCTGTCCTCTCATTTGTTTTGTTACATGATTTTACTTTCCCTTTGAATTTATGCACAACTTCACAATAATCGACTCCTTCACAGTAAAATGTTACTGCTTCATATTCAAAGAACTGTAATTTGTTTGGATAAAAATGAACAGAAACTGCATCTGAAGAAGAAAGAAAGATTGAGTTTAGTTTTACTTCTAAAAGTGATGTGCCAGTTTTGAACAATGAAAGAAATTCAGCTAAAAAGCTAAAAAAAACCCATCTTTTATTGCTTCCTACTTTCCTTCTGAATTGCTCTCTCCTCTGAATATTAAATAATGTTCATATGAGCAAACAGCTGGTACTCACCAACAACCTTATCCTGTACACCCATCAGAATCATGATGATCATCACTGAAAAGAGATAAAAGAACGAAAGTTTTTCTAAGATACTTTTTGACTCTTACAGGTATGAGTAAATTTGTTTTTAATCTAGTTTGTGGAAACAGATAAAATACTCACAGAGTATGATGCAGAGAGATCTGGACTCCATGTATTGATGCAGACTGGAGACAGCAGTTAGCAAAGAGCATTTACTAAAATAATTTTAGTATTAAATAAACATTTTGGTGATATAATGCAATAATCTAGTTTTATATAATTAGTTTCCAAAGAAGCTGCACTGCTTTTGTGTCAGTCAAGCCTCACTGTATCAGTTCACTGTCAGTGGGCGGAATAAGGAACCAGTCCAATTTATAGGCTGGTTCATGTTTCCCATGATCACATCCTCCTTGTGATGAACTTTTCTGCCATAGGCAACAAAGGTGAACAAGCCCCTGCTGATGATCCTCAGGGCACTCAGCGAATCACCAAAGACACTGAATCTATTTTCAGTCACAGCAAAGTTAATTTAAACACTATTGCCCTGTAGTGTGACCACGTTTTTAAACATTTAGTTATTTGTTCTTGAACAGTGACTTCAGCATATGCTGCAGTGCAATGAGAGGGTTTCTGGCTCACGTACACAGATCGAAAGGGAAAGCGATAGCTTCTGTATTGGGAATCATAAAAAATGCTGAACGACTTGATGTCATGATGAGAATACAGACAGACATGTATATATATATATATATAGCAAAAGCAAGCGTGAAGATCGTGTGTCACAATTATATGATCTGAACTAATAATATTCTTCAACAAATAAATAAATAAAACAGCTTTCTGCTTTGTAATCTTTAAGAATGATGACTTTTACTAAAAAGTGAGCATGGCGCTCACTGAGACACATTCAGTCACAGGTTCTTCAAGGAATCAACAATTCCAATAAAGTATGATGACCAGTTTTAATTGGAAATGTTTACAATCCAAACAGTTTGAATGCTTTTGATGTGTTTTAGGAGCATGATTTTAAAATGTTATTTGTCTATCAACACAACTTTTGAAAAAATAAATGCAGTCCTTTCTGATGATGATGCTTTCAGTTCTCAAACAAAGCACCAGTTTTAAACTGAAAGTAAGAACAGAGACAATTATGTAACTGTTTGTGGGCACATGAGGACACCTGACTTCAGTTGGATGAGGAAGTAGTCCCACAAATGCAAACAAGGTCATCCAAACAGGAAGCAATGTGGACTTCTGCCTATCAGGGAGCATTTTGATAAATATTCAACTCAAGTTTTGGGCTTTTGACCATAAACACTGATGTACAACATTACAGCAGACTATAAATCACACAAAACAAAAGCACTCTCCCTCAAAAGAAAACAATTTGCAGATTGGTTAAATTTTTTGTCACTACTTCCAAATTATACTATCTGCCAAATAACATAATCAAACTCACAGTTCATGGATCACAAACAATCCAGGATGATCTCAAGTGGGTTTCACAACTGAAAACAACAATAATAATATTGCATTACTTTTGGAGCAATGCAGCTCTTTTCCATCCCACAAAATTAGCATCTGTTTCAAGAAAGATTTAAAGTTAGTCTGCAGGGCAACATAGTGTGTATGTGGCCACTATGAGCATTGTAGTGCCATACAAAATATATAAGTACAATCAGGAAAAAAACTGAGACAAAGATTTAAGGTTTTAAAAAGTCACAGGTCATGTGGCCACAAACACCACACAGAATCCATTAATAGAGAAGCAGCAACACTGTGGTTACTTTGAAGTTGACCAGAGTTACAGCAGGTGTTTTAAAAATTGCAAACAGGACTTAATATTAATCTAATGACTTCATTTCTGAAAACAGTGACAGCACATGATGCACCTGCTTCTGAAACCTTAAAAATACAGCACTAAAGTGAATGATTCACTAATAAGTCCATGAAGGTTCTCAGTCATCCAGGTCATCGTAGACTAATGAGCTTGGAAAGAAAGCTCCTTTCCAAGCTCCTAATTCACTAATAAGCATTCATTCTTCTATTCTATTTCTATCATATCATGATATTCCCACATTGCTCTACTACAAAACATCTTAATAAGTTACATTTTAGTTACAGCAAAGGCTTGTTTTGGACAAACGTGTTGGACTGTTATTGACAGCTTAAAATTGAACTGAAACAACTAAGAAGGAAAACAAATTATACATGCATGTGTGATGAAGCAGTTTTAAGTTACTCACGAATACACACCACTACTTGGGTCTTGATTACGTTCTCGGTATGTGGACTAAAGACTTCCTAATCCTATAGATAGTTAAACTTGGAACACAATTGGTCTCTAGTCTATTCCTCAGCATCAGCCCACACCTAGACTTTGTTGTATGAACTTTGCTCTACTTTCTACCAACGAAGCTCAGAAAGACAAAAGAAATTATTATTGACTGGTCTTGTCTAATTTTAACCCCCAGAGAGTCTATCAGTCATGTTCTCTGAAACCTAAAGAATATGGATTTGATCAACTGGTCAACCCAATTGACACCATTTCCTTGACGAGAAGCCTGGGTTCAGGAGAGCCCGATTGTCCTAGAGGGTTGTTAACATTGTCACGTCAGCATTGTCACGTTGTGTGTTTGGTGGGACTGTTGATTGGGGACATAGAAGATTTATACCTATTTGGAACCATGATAACAGGGTTCTTGCTGATCTGAGCAGGCTCAGCCCTGGCTTATCAAAGATTAAAGAAAGTGGTTACAGTTCTTCAGAACCCTACAAGGCTAGCTGTGAAAGTTGTGAGTATTGAGACTGTGCTTATTGAACGCAACATGTATAAGATCTTGGAGAAGCTCACAGCTCTTCAACAGGAAATTGACAGACCTGGTGACCAGTGACGGACATTAGATCTGCTGTGAAATTGGATGCAGCCCAAACAAACATCGTTTCTCTCATGTGGCTACCCACATCACGGCTGAATGCTGGCTGAAAACAACAAATTCTTGTCCCTGAAAATGGGACTGTGTTTAGTACTCTCTGTGCTAAACCCTTCAAGGCCACCTAGGTTGGTTGGATGACTGTTTACTTTCGCTTAACCAGGTGAAAGGACACTCTCTCAGTTGAACTCAGGATATACATAAACATGCACACACACTATTTTTCTTTAAGCTACCTGTTCTGACCTGTCTTCCCAATGTGATGTTTGTGTAATGTATGGTCGGAAGGGGTCCTGTTTTGCTGCAGGCAACTGCAAGTGACAAATAAAGCTCATTATCATCTTGATCTTCATCATCTGCTATACAGAAGTGTTGCACTATACCAGTGGTTCCCAAACTTTTTTTGCTGGGCCCCCCTTGTTTTACGAGAAAAATGTTCGTGCCCCCCCACCCCCGCGCGGGGGGGCACGCGCGCACGCACACGCACAAACACATCCTTCAACCACACACACACATATTTTGCTCCATTGCGGTTTATATCACACCTCAAACATTTATTTAACAATTAAGCAAATACAAATAATCTGCAATAAATTACAGGTAGTAAGAAAATAAACTACCAACTCTTTTACGCTCCGTCCGCACCTACACGGGTATTTTTGAACGCGCAGCTGTTTCGGCCACATGTAAACGGCGTATCGAATCACCGAGAACTCCTTTTTTTTTGTGTTTACGTGTGGACAAGGAATATAGTTTGTTACGCAACGTCAAAGGTATGTGCCTTTTTTCATATCACGCTGTGCGCCACGTTATTGTTTACATGGGATAAATTGCAGAATGGCAGATAGAGACAAAATACTGTTAATCTGACTCTGCAGGTTTTACACGCTTATATACAGTGGGGCAAAAAAGTATTTAGTCAGCCACCGATTGTGCAAGTGCCCCCACCTAAAATGATGACAGAGGCCAGTAATTTGCACCAGAGGTACACGTCAACTGTGAGAGACAGAATGTGAAAAAAAAATCCATGAATACACATGGTAGGATTTGTAAAGAATTTATTCGTAAATCAGGGTGGCAAATAAGTATTTGGTCAATAACAAAAATACAACTCAATACTTTGTAACATAACCTTTGTTGGCAATAACAGAGGCCAAACGTTTGCTATAGGTCTTTACCAGGTTTGCACACACAGTAGCTGGTATTTTGGCCCATTCCTCCATGCAGATCTTCTCCAGAGCAGTGATGTTTTGGGGCTGTCGCCGAGCAACACGGACTTTCAACTCCCGCCACAGATTTTCTATGGGGTTGAGGTCTGGAGACTGGCTAGGCCACTCCAGGACTTTCAAATGCTTCTTACGGAGCCACTCCTTTGTTGCCCGGGCGGTGTGTTTTGGATCATTGTCATGTTGGAAGACCCAGCCGTGTTTCATCTTCAAAGTTCTCACTGATGGAAGGAGGTTTTGGCTCAAAATCTCACGATACATGGCCCCATTCATTCTGTCCTTAACACGGATCAGTCGTCCTGTCCCCTTGGCAGAAAAACAGCCCCATAGCATGATGTTTCCACCCCCATGCTTCACAGTAGGTATGGTGTTCTTGGGATGCAACTCAGTATTCGTCGTCCTCCAAACACGACGAGTTGAGTTTATACCAAAAAGTTCTACTTTGGTTTCATCTGACCACATGACATTCTCCCAATCCTCTGCTGTATCATCCATGTGCTCTCTGGCAAACTTCAGACGGGCCTGGACAAGCACTGGCTTCAGCAGCGGAACACGTCTGGCACTGCGGGATCTGATTCCCTGCCGTTTTAGTGTGTTACTGATGGTGACCTTTGTTACTTTGGTCCCAGCTCTCTCCAGGTCATTCACCAGGTCCCCCCGTGTGGTTCTGGGATCTTTGCTCACCGTTCTCATGATCATTTTGACCCCACGGGATGAGATCTTGCGTGGAGCCCCAGATCGTGGGAGATTATCAGTGGTCTTGTAAGTCTTCCATTTCCTGATGATTGCTCCCACAGTTGATTTTTTCACACCAAGCTGCTTGCCTATTGTAGATTCACTCTTCCCAGCCTGGTGCAGGTCTACAATACTTTTCCTGGTGTCCTTCGAGAGCTCTTTGGTCTTGGCCATGGCGGAGTTTGGAGTCTGACTGTTTGAGGCTGTGGACAGGTGTCTTTTATACAGATGATGAGTTCGCACAGGTGCCATTCATACAGGTAATGAGTGGGGGACAGAAAAGCGTCTTACAGAAGACGTTACAGGTCTGTGGGAGCCAGAGATTGTCCATGTTTGAGGTGACCAAATACTTATTTGCCACCCTGATTTACGAATAAATTCTTTACAAATCCTACCATGTGTATTCATGGATTTTTTTTTCACATTCTGTCTCTCACAGTTGACGTGTACCTCTGGTGCAAATTACTGGCCTCTGTCATCATTTTAGGTGGGGGCACTTGCACAATCGGTGGCTGACTAAATACTTTTTTGCCCCACTGTATACAGGCAGTTACTGTCCCTGCATTTAGAAAGGCAGAGGCATCATGATGTAATTACTTTACATGTAGTTGTTTTTTTTTTCCTGTATAATAATGTTCAACATTGCTATAAATACATTTTTCAAAATATCCCTCTGCAAAGTGGGTTAAAAAACATAAACAACTGTGGGATACTGTTTGTCCGTGATTTGAACAGCCCAGCGCTGCTCCTGATGCAGGGAAAACTAATTATGCAGGGAGACCTACCTCAGCACTTGTGCAGGTGAAACCAAAGGCAAGATATGATTCACCATATTTTCTAGTCTTTGGCTTAGAATGAAGTTGGTTTGGAAACATATTTAGCGATGCTTCATCTCCTGCTTTGCGTTTGTGTGGGCGCCCCGTGGTAGCAGTGTCCAAGCGTTGTTCCCCCCCCCCCCCCCCCCCTTTCATGCCGCGCCCCCCCTGCAATACCTCTGCGCCCCCCCTAGGGGGCGGGCCCCACACTTTGGGAATCACTGCACTAAACCATGTCCTGACTGCCACACACAGTAAGCCTTCATCGCTGTGAAGCAATACTCTAATGTGTCCTGTGAAGACTTGCAGACTACTTTTTGTTCTGAGTGTGGCAGCAACAGCTCTGAAAATTCTTAATAATATTCACAGGATATCACACACATTACCTTCAGAAACTTTGCCTCAGTTAAAATTATCATCTAAAATCACCTGAGTTTCACCTGTATCATCAGAGTCCAGCTGGCTTCCTGTTCACCTCTTGCTGCTGTTTATTTGGTATTTGGTATCTGTAAGTAACATAAAGTCTCATTTGCTCTGTGACAGTTTGTTAATGTTTTCACCTACAACATATAATATTCAGAAACAAGAAGTGAAAACTGAGCAGTGTTAAGAGTTTCTATGCACAATAAAAGTGTTAATCTGCATCCAAAGATGAAACAGTCATACAGGAATGTGAAATGAACCATTTATTTTCTGTGTTTGATGACTAAGGGTAAATTTTTGTGATTTACAAATGAAGATCAGGATCAGAGCAGCAAACAAATGTAAATGTAAAAAATGTAAACTGTGCCCTGAGAAGCTGTGACATGTGAGAGGCTGCTTAGATGACTGGCAAGTTTCCCAGCACATCTGTGTTTCATGATTGTGGTTTGACCTGTGTGGACTTCTCTAACACAGGTCAAAAACCTATCTATAGATGGTGTTAAACTTTTTTTTTGTCATAGTGTGTGGAAATAGATCCAGACCCAGAAGGCTGAACCTGACTGAAATTGACCTTTATTTCAATTGTGGCAAAACATCCATAACACAGTTGAAAAACTGAAGACAGCGCACATGGAACAAAGACTAGCAAAATAAAACAGGAAGTAACAAAACACTGAATAACAGCAGTATACAACAGTACCTTTACACTAAACAAAACACTGTTTAAATTCAGTCCAACTCTTCCCCCAGCAACATATATGTTTTTCCAGGCATAGATAAAGTTACATACAATTTGCCACTGAGAGCATATAAATCAGGAAAACCATCAAATTATAGAATGTAATACATGTTTTCTGGCTTTATTTTAATCATAGCATTTAAAAATTTTAAAGAATACAAACATCAACATGGAACACATAAAGTACGTTTAACCTTTCATTGCTCTATTTGTCATAATGACAGTTACATTTACATCTGGGTGAACTGTTAGCTGTTCTAGCTCTGACTTTCCCACAGTGAAGAAGTCCCACCACCAGCAGCAGCAGCGCCACCATCGCCACAGTGAACACAGTCCGTGAGACTAGGTAAATATGGCAGCCCTGGTTAGACGAGTGGTCACTCTGAGACTCTGTGTGGTCGGCTGCAGAGATAGTCACATGTGTGAGACACAGCCGAGTTTAAGTCTGTTTAACACATTTTAAAAAAATATCTAATTTGGTGATTAAAATATTATCACATGCTACATTACTGTTGAAAAGCTTAAATGGACTCTCATGCTGAGTGTCTAAGAAAGCATCTGTTTCTCAGCTCACGTGAACTGAAAATAGGACAATGACCGATATTTATTTTGTCCCTTATTGAATTAAAGGTCTGAACGAATAACTGGGAAACTTTTGTCACTTTACTATCACCTCTGTTACTGTCTTTATGATTGAGATATAACACCTCAGTGTGACAGTGACTGACCAGTGGTTTTAGTAACTTAAATTGGCAATTTTGTGGAAATACTCCAGAATAGTTCAAAAATGGTACTAACAAATAAACTCAGCAGCCTTTCCTAAAGTGTGGGAAAAGTAATCATTTAAATCACACGTGTACTAATCTTACTTTGAAACGTTGTTGTTTCTCACCTGTGAGACATGGCGCAGAGACAGACAGCCAGCTCTCTGGTGATTCTCCACCTCCTGCGATCTTGCACTTGTAAAGTCCATCATCAGACTTGTAAACTCTGTGGATGGTCATGTTTCCTGTTGAGCTGTTTCCTATGTGATGCCCATATTTATAGAAATCAGCTGCAATATTGGAGGAAATCATCTTGTTTCTGCAGCGCAGCGTCACATCTTCTCCCTCCATCACAGGAGCAGCAGGACTCTCCAGGATCACAGAACCAGCTGAATGACATGAGATGAGTTTTATTCGCTATGCAAGTCATTTAAAACAATCATAAAACAAATTTGTCTTTATTCAAACTTACCAGTGACAGAGATGTTGACACTGTTGCTTCTCCTCCCTCCTTCAATCTCACACCAGTGCTGTCCACCATCATTCAAATAAAGGCTTGTCATAATGCACAACGACCCTTGTGCTGTTTTGTTACCACCGTTGTTACACTGGGAAGTTCTCCCGTTTACCTTGTGTACTATGTTTCCATGAAATACTCCCTCGCAGTAAAAACTGACAGTTTCATATTCAAAAAACTGCAATTTGTTTGGAACGACACGAAGAGAAACTGCATTTAGGAAAAACAGGAAAAAAAAAAGAAATTTTCAGTTTATCATTGAAGATTATCATTATCATCTAAAACTGCTCTTTACTTGAACAACAACATGGTAAATAAAAATAGAGTTAATATTTAGATACACAACAAAAACATGTTTATCATAACTTACTCACCAAAAAAAGTAAAAAAAAAAATACATTAACATTCAGATCAGTGAGAAAATTAGTGATACTCACAAACTTTCTGAGCATGTGCACGCAGCATGATTATGACGGTCATCACTGAAGAGACAAAAAGAAGAGACACAAATAAAAAATACAATTATGTAACTTCACACCTTTTTGACTCTTACATCTAAAATCTTCCTACATCTCCAAGGTGTCATCAAAAGTTTCCCCTACACGAAACACTCAAATCACAACATTGTTGACTCTAATAAAGTCTTTTTAGTTCAACTTTAATGTAGAGATAAAGACAATGCTCACACAGTCTGATGCAGAGGGCTCTGATCTCCATGATGTCTTCCTGCAGACTGACCAACAGACTCTTCCTTTGTGGCATATTTGAAACAGCTCTAAATAGTTTTCAGCAGAGCTGCTGTTGTGGTAAGTCACCTGACAGAAAGATAGCCTGATGCTGTTTTAAATACTATTTGTTATAATTAACATTCACCATCTTATTCTTCCTTAAAACACTGATGATTCACTTTATTCACACTAATCCTAACATCAGAGTTATTTGATTCACACAGCAACTAAATGGTTGGTCAATATTAGCATAGTAGCATAGTTAAAAATTAAAAATTGAACACTAAAATTTCCCAACTCTTACTCTAGAGCAGGTATGGCTTTCCTTCAATAATCAAACAGTTCATCCCCAATTTTTGATGTGGGAAGTCTTTATTTTCTCTGCCAGGGCTGCCCTTTGTCACAGATTCTGTTCGTAATTTCTTTGGACAGAATTTCTAGGCGTAGCCAAGTGGTGGAAGGCTTTCACTTGGGTGGTCTCAGAATCTCATCTCTGCTTTTTGTGGTCGATGCAGTTCTTTTGGCTTCATATAGGTGGTGGCCTCCAGCTCGCACTGGAATGGTTTGCAGCTGAGTGTGAAGCGGTGGGAATCAGAAACAGCACATCTGAATCTGATGTCTCCTGGGCGCCTCCTGGGTGAGGTGTTCTGGGCATGTCCCACCGGGAGGAGGCCCCGAGGCAGACCTAGGACAGGCTGGAGAGATTATATCTTTCGGCTGGCCTGGGAACACCTTGGCGTTCCCCCAGACAAGCTGGAGGAGGTGGCTGGGGAGAGGGAGGTCTGGGCTTTTCTGCTTAGGCCGCTGCTCCCATCCTGGGCCTGGCCCTGGATAAGCAGAAGAAGATGGATGAAAAAAACTTAAAAAGATTATCAAAAAAACTAATGCGCGATAGTGACGACACATATTTCAGTACAAGGTAAGTCACACGTGTTTACAAACCTCCCACAGATAGAGAAGCAGCAGTATTGTGGGTACTTTGCATATGTTTATAAAGGTTATGCTTACAGTGCCTCTTCTATTAAATTAACAAAGGAACAACAGAACTCACCAAGAACACAGAACAAGCTGAGTGAGTTATATTTGTGTTTCAAGTGAGACTTGTGTCAGTGAGAAACACTTGACCAGAAAGACAGAAAAGAAAATTTAAAAAGTAGACAAATAAATATATATGGAGATTTACATAATTTCCATTCAAGTGAAATGCGTTCAGTCCTTGATTTCAGAAATGTATTCAGTTTTTTTTATTAGTATTTTTGTTCCAATGTTTTCAGAAGGAAATAAGATCAGCAGTTGAAATTACAAGTTACAGCACTGGACCTCCCTGTGAGTGCAGCCATCTGTCATCACAGAGTGGATGACCTCAGTTTTATACTGCGACAATAACAGTTCACTATTATGTCTGTCTTCTTCCATAACCCATCCTGATGTCTCCATATGAATCCTCCTTATCCATATCCGACCTCACCTTGTGTCTGCTCCCTCCTGGAATCAGAAAGACAGACACAAAAACATCTCCCAGCTGAGATCCTTCGGGGGGAACAGGACACTCCTAAGGACGTTTTACGACACCGTGGTGGCATCTGCTATCTTTTATGCTGTGGTCTGCTGGAGTGATGGAATGGCAGAAATTGGCAGGGGGGAACTCGACCAACTGGTCAGGAGAGCCAGCTCTGTCCTGGACTGCCCACTGAAGTCCATCCAGCAGAATGGGGAGGAGAGGATGTTGTCTAAGCTAACATCCATCATGGACAACACCTCCCACCCCCTGCATGAGACTGTACGAGCACTGAGCAGCTCGTTCAGCAGTAGACTTTTACACCCACAGTGTAGGAAGGAGCGCTACCGCAGCTCATTCTTACCAGCAGCTGTCAGACTCTATAACACAGTTTGACATCCTTTGGTCATCGTATTCACCAGCTTGTTTGTTCTTTGCACATTTTATACACAGCCCTGCACATTTTCTAGATATCTCCATGCAATTTTTCTATACATATTTCTGTATGTTGTTACCTGTATATATGAACTTAAGCTGCTTATGTATACAGGACCACTTTGTGTCTTGCTTTTAGACTTTATATTCCCTTTGCTATAAGAGCTGTGTACCACCAAACTTTCTCATCCATGGGATAATAAAGGTTTATTCTATTCTATTCTATTCTATTCTATTCTATTCTATTCTATTCTATTTTATTCTACTCATTCTAAAATCTAGGTGAGGACATCATGTTTGGACTTCTTTTGGCCCAGAGAATATCCTTATAACCATTATCAAATGTGATGTGTATTCATGCTAAAAACCCATCTGCGCTACTACATCTACCCTTCATTATTTCAGCCCAGATATAGTGCTGGACAAAGGTTTTGACCCTCAACCACAGAGCACATATTTCCGTGTGGGTTGTGAGGTACAAAACGTTTTGTCATTACTTACAGCAACAAAGGGGTAAGCTAACAAAGTCTTTTGGGTTTTTTTTCAAGTGCACATTTTGGGTCACGCGTTTGGTTCAATTGCATATTTATTGTCACTTTGTAACTTCATCTCACAAAATACATTTGACTAATGAAATATTTTACAGTACAGAGGCTTCACTCATTCATTGTTATAACCCACTTTGACCTTTGAAAAAAAGGTTTCTAATTTTGCAGATAACCGACGTGAGGTGGTTGTGGCATTAGTAGAAAACTTTAACAGACCTTTTTAACCTGTTAAGTAGAAGTTTACTTAACCTCCTAGGACCTGCCGTCCACATATGTGGACATCACATTTTGTGTTATTTAGACCAAAATACTCAATTTTGCTCTACGTGGGCATGATATCCACTTACAAGGACATTATACTGCTACTGTTTTATCAAAATTTAAACAAATATCCTCATATGTGGCTCTCATTTTTCTTAAAAACAAAAATTAGGTAAAAATAACAAATCTGGTAATTCTTTGTTTTTACATTCATCGGGCCCCAATGTGACCAAATATCAAAGAGAAATAAAAAAGCATGTCATGGAAGAGTTTGGGTCTTAGGAGGTTAAAGAAGAGAACTAGAAGTAATCAAGGAAGCTAAGCTCAGAGGAGCTAAGTCTCACCACCGAGTATGTGAACCACATTCTTAACTTCATGATACTTTCACCAATTCACTCAACCTGCAAAACTTAATTTCAGACACAGTCTAATAACAAACACACAAATTTAGAAAACTGATTTCCCTTTGACTTTATTGAACAGTTGAAACTTTCACATTAGTGTTGCATTAAACACACTCTTACTTTGTATGTGTACTAAACCTCACTTTAATCAGAGATATGCTCAGGCTATGCAGGTATATTTCACTGTTGACCACAAAGTTGATGTTTCTGATTAGTGGACAACCTCAGTGAGTCCTTTTTAAAACTCTTTTCTTGTAACAGCATTCATACACTTGTAGGACAAAGCATATGGAACACGTTGTTTTAAGTTCAGCCTATAAACAGACAGATGGCTGATTTTGTTAACATTCAAATTTTATATGTGTTCACAACGAGTGGGTCTGGCATCCAGCTGTAGTTAATGGAACATACACAAGCTATCTCAACTTATAGAGATGCACACTGAAGCTGAAAATGCACAGCTTGTTTAGTTACAAAAACAATATGTAAAAGATCTGGGTTATCTGGGTCACTCTCTCAGATGTGACTGTCTTCAGTCTCTTTGTAACCTGTAGGGTCGCAGGAATTGGAGAATAACATTTATAAAAGATTAGAAACTATTCTTTATGATGCATATTACATAGTACTATTCACTTCATAGAGCAGTTTCAATTTTTTCATGATGCATGTTCATTCAGGTGAGTAAATCCCAAAAGGCTAATTCTGGTCATGGTGATCATACCAAGGCCCTCTAGACTTTTATGAGTAATCCTCTTTTATGTAAGGGGTTGCTGTGTGGATGTGGAGCAGAGGGGACCCAAATGCAGGACCAGTGGTGAGGATTAAGGGTGTTTAAGAAAAGAAAAGACTCACAACCTTAGCTAACCATATAGATAAAAGCCAAGGCAACAAACTCTCTCTCTAATGAACCATGCAAGGTGTACTCTTAGTGGCAGGGGAACAATATGAGAACAGAACCAACCCACCTGACTAGGATCCAGTAACCGTCACAGTGGAAGCTGTCAGAGAAAGAGTCATGGGTAACTCCCTTCCAGGCTGTTAAACATGGCAGTTGTTTCCAGTAATGTGAACTGTACTAGTGCAAACCCAGATATGGTAGTGTTAGTGAGGGCCAAGGGTTGTACCCACTTTTTGAAACGATGTGGCATTTAGAGGTGGCGATCGTGGCTCAAGAGTTGGGAGTTTGCCATGTAATCGAAAGGTTGCAGGTTCGAGCCCCAGCTTGGACAGTCTCGGTCATTGTGTCCTTGGGCAAGACACTTCACCCGTTGCCTACTGGTGGTGGTCAGAGGGCCCGGTGGTACCAGTGTCCGGCAGCCTCGCCTCTGTCAGTGCGCCCCAGGGAGGCTGTGCTACAACGTAGCTTGCCATCACCAGTGTGTGAATGGGTGAATGACTGCATGTGTAAAGCGCTTTGGGGATGACTTGCTTCAAATTGCACTGGTCACTATTTTCTGGAAGTTGACTGTGGTCATGAGAAAATGGTGGTAACAGTACATCCATCTTTCTTGGCTGTCAAACGATTGGTGACTTTGCTTCACCATTTGACAGCCAGAAGAGGCAGACCCAGAGTATAAATGATGCTTTGAATAAAAAGAAAAAAAATGATATGAGAGAAGAAACATAAACTACATGTTCATTTTAGTCTCTTAATGCTGATATTTTTCAAATATAATCCAGTCTAATTTAAATAAAAAAAAACCCCTCTAGTTTTTAAACCAAACCACAGCTATTCCAGTTTGCACAAGAAAAATTTCTACTGCTACTACTTTAAAGAAATGCAACTCTGTAATGTCACTTTGTGTTCTGTTAACTCCCCTTGTCTACAGCATCAATATGTCAAAAATAAGCTTTTTCATTATGACCCCATTCTGGTCTTTTGTGAGCTATTTCCTCTTTTTTGTGTGAAAAGCAATCATGAAGTGTGGGTGGAAAATTCTGATGTAATAATTAAGAGTAACTAACAGTAAATTAACAGTAACAGACGGTCAAATGTTTACTGTAATTACTTAAGATCAGGCCCCGAAGAACTGAGCACCACCTTCTACCATCAAAATGACATTCTTTTCTTGGTTTTTCATGGTTTTATCAGCTCTCTTTCAGCTTCTAAATTTTGTTATCAGACACAGTCTAACACTGGCCATGCAGATAGTCTCACCTTTGACTTCATTGAACAGCTGAGGTTATTACAGTTCTGGAAGACAAAACAAGTTACAACTTATTCTGTCTGTGTACTAAACCACACTTTACTTAAAGATATGCTTTATATCAAACCACAAAGTCATATTTTACTCCTGACCACACAGCTGTTTCAGAAAAGGCAACGCAATACTCAGATTAGCAGTTCACCACAGTGAGTGCCTGTGAGCTGCAACCAGTCTTTTCTTATAACAGTGTTCATACATATGTGAAAGGACAAAGCAGAAGCCACAAGTTAGTTTTAATTAGATGTAAACATAGAGAAAAGCAGAACACTGTCTGCCTTGGTAACTGAACTTTCTACGTACTTTGAACCACATGGGTCTATTTAACTGAATGCACACAAGCTATAACAGTTTATAGACATGCAAACCAAACTCAATGTACAATGTGTACAGTTTCTTCAGTTACAAAAAAAAAATAGTACAATTCTGGGTTGTTTTCACTCTCTCTTAGTTGAAATTATGTCTTTATTCAGCTCTCTCTGCAACCTGTAGGACACACAGAAATTACAAAAAAGAATATTTTATACATTTATTTTCTTTCTTTATTTTTAATGATGGAAAGAGATTGCTTTGTGGCATATTAAACACCAGTGTTTAACTTTAGGGTTAAAAACAGAATGAATATATTTGACCTGAAACATTAGCATTCTTATCGTCTCTGGTGGGTCAAGAATTAATTCTGCATTTGTATTATGATAGAATCATCTTACACATGACTTCTGAAAGGAAGATCCTCACAAAGATATACAGTGGAACCCCGACTTACGAATTTCCCATTTATCGAAAAATTCAAGTTACAAAGGCACTTAACGGCAATATTTCTGCCCATTACGAAAATATTCGACTTAGGAAAGACCCTCGGGAACGATTTAATTTCGTAAGTCGGGGTTTTCTAGTATTTACTCACCATTGCGCATTATCTGAATGTGACAAATCAGGAACTATTATTGCCAATCTTACCTATGATATTATAGAATAGAAGAGATCTGCTGATACAGGTTGGCTGGTACATGCTGAGGGCATCCTTGTGATGGGTCCTTGTTCTGCTTCAGCAACAGATGGAATTAAATTAGTCGCTAGCCAAAATGTTTATTTCATAAAACATTTATTTCGCTATATGCAAGGCGCTGCTAACAGGGCCTTCTGCTAACAAAAAAGGCGAATCTCTAATGGTGTTTCTGCTTTTTATTTGCCTGGCAGTTCCACTTTGCTGAGAAGAAAAGTCACTAAAATTCATTAGCCCAAATGGCAGGAGATGTCGTATGGATCGGGTGTAATTTATGTTGGGAGGTGGTAAAGGGCAGTGCCCTGGTGGTCCCTGGCTTAGGGGCCATGGAATTTTAACTCTCTGGTTGTGAAAGAGCCTGAACTAGTGTGTCAATGCACAGTTTGGAGTTTGTAAGCAGTCTCCTGAAAGATGGGCTTGGCTCTCTTCCACTATGTAGTTGTCTTCAGTGAAAGGCAGTGTGGAGGACTGAGTGTTGTTTATTCTTCTGCCTTACTGATTATAAGAGGGTTTCTTGTTGTTTCAACTGTCATTCTGTGCGTATGTGCAGAGTACCATGCCTTCTTGAAGTTGCTTCTCCACCTGGCAATTCTATTGTCCTACTGAGAGACATCAGCTCTCGTGTGGGCAGTGAGATCTGGAGAGGCATGACTGTGACTCACTCTGAACCAGAGTGGTGTTTTGTTCATGAACTTTGTGCAAATCACAGTTTGCCCATAAAAAAACACCATGCTCTAGCATAAGAGATTTCATAATTTGCAGATCCAGGTCGAGACCCATGATCAATTTTTCAGTCATATGATCAGATTTGGATCTATATTGTCTGGAAACGTAAGTAATGAGAGAAAAAGCTGAGCTATCAAATGATCACCACCTGGTGGTGAGTTTGATTAGTTGGTGGGAAAGGATGCTGTAAAATCCCACTTTGAGCGGGATTTTACAGCATTTCAGGAGAAGCTGGGAACACTGAGTTCAGTACTTCTGTTGTTCAGGTGACTGGACATTTAACAGGTTGCTGCCTGCCGTAGTGGTAATCCCTGAATTGGTTTCACTGAGTATTTTTTTTTTATTTCTTTATACAATAATACTAAAAACATTGTGTGTTCTGACCTGTTTGATCCTCGATCAAACTATCTTCCTTTGCTGACTGACAGAGCAATGCTGAAACAGAAGAAGCAAGTAAACAAAATGTATCATTATATAGTCATAAAAATGATATTGTCCATTATAAATTAATAAATAAATTAGATCCAGACATTACCACACAAGAAAATAAATATTAAGAGAGAAAACACAAGCATAGAAAATAAAACAAACAAAAAGATACAGCATAAATTACCTTTGCTTTTTCTTACAACAGCATATGTTTCTTTCACTGCATTCACTGTACTGGCTTCTGTTGAAACTGGGGGAAAAAAGAACATGCAACGACTATTTCTAAATCATTTAGGTTGCCCCATTTGAATTTAGCTTAAGTCACTTTAATTCCTTAAAACAGACTTCTAATAGGAAATTTCAGTTCTATTCTAGATATTAAACCAGTGTGTTACTACAGGGAGTGCAGAATTATTAGGCAAGTTGTATTTTTGAGGAATAATTTTATTATTGAACAACAACCATGTTCTCAATGAACCCAAAAGACACATTAATATCAAAGCTGAATGTTTTTGGAAGTAGTTTTTAGTTTGTTTTTAGTTTTAGCTATTTTAGGGGGATATCTGTGTGTGAAGGTGACTATTACTGTGCATAATTATTAGGCAACTTAACAAAAAACAAATATATACCCATTTCAATTATTTATTTTTACCAGTGAAACCAATATAACATCTCCACATTCACAAATATACATTTCTGACATTCAAAAACAAAACAAAAACAAATCAGCGACCAATATAGCCACCTTTCTTTGCAAGGACACTCAAAAGCCTGCCATCCATGGATTCTGTCAGTGTTTTGATCTGTTCACCATCAACATTGCGTGCAGCAGCAACCACAGCCTCCCAGACACTGTTCAGAGAGGTGTACTGTTTTCCCTCCTTGGAAATCTCACATTTGATGATGGACCACAGGTTCTCAATGGGGTTCAGATCAGGTGAACAAGGAGGCCATGTCATTAGTTTTTCTTCTTTTATACCCTTTCTTGCCAGCCACGCTGTGGAGTACTTGGACGCGTGTGATGGAGCATTGTCCTGCATGAAAATCATGTTTTTCTTGAAGGATGCAGACTTCTTCCTGTACCACTGCTTGAAGAAGGTGTCTTCCAGAAACTGGCAGTAGGACTGGAAGTTGAGCTTGACTCCATCCTCAACCCGAAAAGGCCCCACAAACTGATCTTTGATGATACCAGCCCAAACCAGTACTCCACCTCCACCTTGCTGGCGTCTGAGTCGGACTGGAGCTCTCTGCCCTTTACCAATCCAGCCACGGGCCCATCCATCTGGCCCATCAAGACTCACTCTCATTTCATCAGTCCATGAAACCTTAGAAAAATCAGTCTTGAGATATTTCTTGGCCCAGTCTTGACATTTCAGCTTGTGTGTCTTGTTCAGTGGTGGTCGTCTTTCAGCCTTTCTTACCTTGGCCATGTCTCTGAGTATTGCACACCTTGTGCTTTTGGGCACTCCAGTGATGTTGCAGCTCTGAAATATGGCCAAACTGGTGGCAAGTGGCATCTTGGCAGCTGCACGCTTGACTTTTCTCAGTTCATGGGCAGTTATTTTGCGCCTTGGTTTTTCCATACGCTTCTTGCGACCCTGTTGACTATTTTGAATGAAACGCTTGATTGTTCGATGATCACGCTTCAGAAGCTTTGCAATTTTAAGACTGCTGCATCCCTCTGCAAGATATCTCACTATTTTTGACTTTTCTGAGCCTGTCAAGTCCTTCTTTTGACCCATTTTGCCAAAGGAAAGGAAGTTGCCTAATAATTATGCACACCTGATATAGGGTGTTGATGTCATTAGACCACACCCCTTCTCATTACAGAGATGCACATCACCTAATATGCTTCATTGGTAGTAGGCTTTCGAGACTATACAGCTTGGAGTAAGACAACATGCATGAAGAGGATGATGTGGACAAAATACTCATTTGCCTAATAATTCTGCACTCCCTGTATTACTATTACATTAATATTGAAATAGTGTTTGTTTTCTTACCTGTTTGATCCTCGAATGAGCGAGAGACATCTACCTTTGTTGACTGACAGAGTGACACTGCAGTGAGAGGGGGAAAAAACAAAAAAATAAACAACAAAAAACCCCAACAATCCCCGTGCCCCCAAATTCATCAGTACATGGCTTTTCTCTTTTTTTTTTAATAAACTTTAAATTAGCACATTTTCTATGTAACAATTGTTACACTGCAGTGATTCCGTGTTTCTAGTGCTTAAAATGATATACTTCTGAATGAACAGAACTGCATTGCTTGTAGCAAACCAAAAGCCATGAACACAAAATTATGTGAAATGTTTTTTTTTGTTGTTTTTTGTTTGTGTTTTTTTTTTTTACCTCCGCCCTGGCGACATTTACCAAAGTGATGCAGTCCCACCAACAACAACAGCGCACTCAATGAAATAGTGGCAATGATCCAAGATGTGACACATGCTGGCGGAATCTTGTTGGAACTTTCTGAATGAGTTGTGTTACAAATGTTAAAGAGTTAAAATTGTAAGGGGGACATAAACATGCCATATCTGCATTCAAAACTCAAAAAAACCCCAATAACTTCACTTCACATTTGATAATATCAGAAGGTATATTCTGCACATATCATAATATTTATTTTTTATAATATAATTTCATAATATTTCTAAAACACGAATAGATTCAACGGCTTTGCTTAAAAATCAATGATTGAAAATGTGTCTACATTTCAATTACATCACACATGTGCACCAACCTTATATTAAAATGTAACACAAAAGATACCATACACGGTTCCTCCTGGCACATGACTTAGCTCAAAATTACAAAGTGATGCAGTTGTAATAGTACTGCAATTAAAAAGAAATATAAAAAAAGGTGTGACCTCTTCAGTGTCTTACCTGTGACACGGAGCCAGCTCTCCGGTGACTGTCCCCCTCCTGAGATGTTGCACGTGTAAAGTCCCTCATCTGACTTTGAAACTTTTTGGATGGTCATGTCTTCTGTGGCGTTGCTGTGAACATGAGCTCCATCTTTATAAAAATTAGAGGTAAAGTTGGAGGAAGCAGTTTTGTTTCTGCAGCGAAGAGTCACAGCTTCACCCTCCATCACAGGAACAGCAGGACTCTCCAGGATCACAGATCCAGCTGAATGACAAGAATCTGAGATTTAGTTGCTGTGAAATTTATTTAAACTAATTTTGACAAAAAATATTGTCTCGGTGCAAACTTACCAGTAACAGTAATGTTGATGCTGTCGCTTCTGTTTGCTTTAGTCTCACACCAGCGCTCTCCACTGTCATCTGGATACACACTTTTTATTATGCACAATGATCCTGCTTTTCTCTGGTTGGTGTGACTGCATGAGTTTATTTTGCCTTTGGAATTATGCACAACTTCCCAATAAACAGCATCCTCACAGTAAAATATCACTGATTCATATTCAAAGAACTGCAGTCTGTTTGGAGCGATACGAAGAGAAACTGCATCTGAGAAAAAGAAAAAAAAGAAGAAAGGTACAGTTTAGACTTGTACCAAAACTGCTGTGGTTAAACAATGAAAAAAATAACACTTAAGTAAATGAAAGCAAATTAACTGAAGAAGTGACTCATGCCCAAATTACATGTACCAAATAAGCCCGTTCACTAGAAACACCACAGATCATTTATTTTCCATACTTTTCATACATTGTTTGCTCCCCCAAGCAGAAAAGAGTAAACATTGTTCATATTAACAAGCAAATGTATGATACACACCAACTTCCTGGTAATGTGTACACAGCAGGATCACTGAAGAGACAAAAAAATAGTTAGAGATTACAAAAAACTCTTCTTGGTTCCCACAGCTGCTGGCGAGGATATCATAACATCTCGTAACTACTGTAGTTTAGTTTTTATGTGGAAATAGATGTGGTACTTACATAATTTGATGCACATAGCTCTGACCTCCATGATGCCGTGCTGCTGACTGTGTCGTGACAAATGTAAAAAGCAATAAGCAGGGGTGCTTTCCTGTGTGGCTTCTTTCTGCAGCTAAAGCAATGCTAAACCTTTAAAAATAACTTTCAAAGAAGTTGTTGCCTTCAAAGTACCAGCAGTGTTTCACTTCACTATGAAAGAGGCAACAAAAGCAGAATAATGCTGCATTCAATACTTTCAATCATTTAATATTTATTTATTTATTAGTGATGTTTACATTATACTTTTATGTATTAGCATGCAAACATACATTTTTATGTACTAAAACTAATAAGCAACTTAAGATTGTTGAAATAGTAGAAATGCCATCACCAAAACTGAAGTAATAATAATAATAATAATAATTAGATTTACTTACCCTAACATCTGTAATAATGAGAAGCAGTGACATGAAGTTGGTTACCAACTTGCAAGGTTAACTTGGCAAGTTGATAACCAGACAGGTTCACATGAAAAGGTGTCCCAGCAGCACTGTTAGTGAATTTACAAAGGAAGATAAAACCACAATGTTACAAAAAGCTGAAGAGGTTAAACATATAATAAAAACCAAAAGTAAAACAGCCGCTGCAGATAAAGGAGTTGTGTGAGTGTGTGTTCTGTAAGAGCAAAGGTTAAATTCAGTTTAGTTTACTTTAGTTCAATCTTAAATATACAATATAAATGTATGTGCACTTTAAAAGTTTTGGTCAGTAAGACTTGAAAGAGTTGCTTATGAGTATGTTTTGCCTATTTGAAAATGGGAAGAAAATCTGGAATAGAAACCAGCTGTCCACTGTAAGTTAACAAATGTACCAAAACAAGAAGTCATGAGGGAACCTGAGAGATTATAATCAATTACTTTATTAAATAAAAGTTTAAAAGATGGTTTTAGTCTTAATTCTTTCAGCTGCAGCATTGGTTGTGTTTAATGGTTTGAGATATGGTCTGATGGTCTGAGAACATAGGCTATTCTGTTCTTTGATGATGCAATAATGTTTATAAAACAATAAGATTTAGGAATCTGCATAGTTATTATTGATGCTCATTGGTAACAAAGTCTTCAGATGTTATTATAAAATTCAGTCCCTCCTACTATCCATGCAAAGAGCTATGCTGTTTTCCAGAGAAATGATTGGTCAGTAGGTGGTAAGTGGATATCTGTTGATCGCTAATGGCAAACATAACCTGCTCCAAAGTAGTTTTGGAGGAGGACTGGGATAGAATTGCAGGATAAGTTAACATAAGGATATACCCCTGGTAAGAAGTGGACCACCTTTGAAGTAAAGAAAACCCAGAGATAACCCTGAGGTTACCATGATAAGACACAGGCCTGTTTTGTAATACAACAATGGGGGTGTGTTGATATCACTGTTTCTAAAAACCCATAAAAATGCAGAATTTCCAGTTCTGAATAAAACAGCATTTATATATGTGGGATGAAGCTATTTGAAAAATGTGCCTATTTTTATACCCAGGATCTGTATGATTGCAGAAATAAATCCACAAAAGATGATATCAGCATGGCCCTGGTATAGCACTTTTGATCATACACAAACATATGTGAGGATCATTTTCACTGATTACAGCTCTGCATGCAACACATTTGCCCTCAGTCAGCAAACATTTCATCTTGGGTTTTGGTTACCGTCTCTGATCAGATTGCCCACAAACAGCCAACGCCATTATGTTTGGGGTTTTTTTGTTTTTTGTTTTTTGTTTCATTTTGAAAGCAACAGATCAGCTGTATTAGCTACATACCAGTCTCACTTCAGATCTGTGCAAGGCCCTCGAGGCATGACAGCATAGTACACTACCTGCACAGAAGTCATAAGGAAGAGTCTTTAGAGCACCCCCTCCCTCTAAAGTGCATTCACTACGTGCACAAATAATCTCTGCTTACCTTTCTATAAAGGTTGCCACATGCCTCTGGTTTAAAATTGAATAGATTTATTGTAATGGCAGCACATTTCACAACAGTCCTACTCTGCTTCCTACTCTGTGTCATAAAACACTACACTGTTTTGTTTTGTTTATTTTTCTTTTTTATATTTTGTTTGTTTGTCTTTTCTTCTTTCTGGCTATAAAATAAAGTTAGAGACAGTTTACACTGAGTACATATGCCTGATATTTTATTGGCACTAAAAGCAATGTGCTTATGCAATGAAACTTCAGTGGGTTCATTATTTCGAATATAAATAAATCGTATAAATGAATCATACATGCAATGTGTCAAATAATACATTGCATGTACAATCCTGAAGGATGTAGCAGGACTGGAAATTGAGATCGATTGACAAATACTTCATGAACTGCTGTGAGACCAGTTTGGGCAATGGCATTGCGGACAAAAGGTCTTCTTGTATTTTGATAGTTCCATATCTATTCTGAGGCATACAGTTATATTAATTTATAGAATCTCATGCGGTTGTGTAGATATGTGTACATATCAAAACAAGACATTTCTTGTTCCAGAATTACTCTGTAAAAATGATTGTCACAGTGTTTAGGGTAATGCTGTCACGGTTGACGATGGCCAACCGTGGGGAAGTAAGGAAGGAAGGACCCAGGCACGGAGCTCTGAATAGCAGCAGTGCATTTATTTACAGTGATTGGAAAATAACAATAAATGCCCGTGCTCTCCCCTGACTCCCGCGTCGTGTCTTCCCTGACAAGTCCGTGTCTTTGTGCTCTCCGCTCCCGTGTCTCAGCACTCCCCGTGCTGGCTGCTGTCTGGCACTCCACACCTCCCCTGGGGACAAAATAGAAGCAGCCGTCAGGACACATACAACCGAGGGCATACACACACTAACTAAGCTCAACCGGAAGACTACCGTGGAGTCGCCAGAGGAAGCTCCATCGCTCTCCTAAATAGCTCCCCCGACCAGCCGAGATCAGCAGCAGGTGTGGCAAGGCTTTGGGTGTGACCAGTCCCCTAGCAGGGCCACACCCACCAGGTCTGAAGAAACAATGATAATAGTCCACACTTCTCACAGACCCCGAGTCCTCCAGAAATGGGTCCGTGACAAATGCAGCCTCTCAAGACCACATAGAGGATAATTTAAAGACTTTTGAGTACATATTTCAGTACAAAAATATATACATTACATATTAAATATAGAAGAACAATATAGAAAAAAACGTAATTATACATTTACAAGTGAAATTCATTCTAAATATTTATTTACAATTTACATATCTCTAGGGGGCAAAAACTGCAAGGACAACCCATGTTTCTACCTTATATTTTATTTCCCATTTTATTTTACAACACACAAAAAAACCATTAACGGTAAAAAAGAAGTTAAAGAAAATCTCTGATAAATCTGCATTATACAAAACAAAAAATCCAAAAATAATAGTCAGTCAGAACAAAGTGATCAATGAGATCCAAGCATGAGAAATTCAATGTAAAAAATATGTAGTAATATATAATATATAAGTAATAGGTAAATTATGACTTTATAATACATGAAAAAACTCCTCTCGTGTTGCGCTACTGACTGACTCTTTCTTTGCAGCATTGTTAATGTTAGCTGCCCTGATTTCTGATTTCATTGATGTCTCAATTCAACCATGAGGGAAGGCTGTGTGCTCACCAGCAAAGTGCACATTGCCCTCACTTTTAAAGAGCTCTGCAGCATATTCTAAGTGTTGGTAGGGCATAAACAAAGCAAATGCACCCAAACTATAAGGATCCAAGCTCCATTTCTTCACTATCACCCCTGTGCAGAGATCCCTGACCTTCTTGCCATGAATCTTTTCCAAATCTCTCAAAGCCAGCTCTTTAAGGTGGTCATCGTTTGGACCTAGGAATAGTAGGGAGTAGTGATGGGTACCGGTATCCGGTGCCATGATGGCAACGGTTCTGACATAAACGGTAGTAACCAGACCGAAAAGCAGCGCACATTTCAGTGTTTTATTTCGGTGCTTTTTTTTCTCCTGAGATGTCATACACTTTGGATTCCAGCCAATCATTTTACCTTTGCAAGCGTAGTAGGCGGGCCCAGGTACGTACGTTCTTTTAGAGCAGAGCTACAGATTAAAAACGCCCAAGGTGAAGCGGTCAAAAGTCTGGCTGTACTTCACAGCAAAAGATTCAAACTCAGCAGCCTGCAGCAAGTGCTTTAAGCTGATACTGTGCAAAGGAGGTAACACCTCAAATCCGATGAAACACCTGGCGACGCATAGCGTTTTTTAAAAAGCCGAGAAATGCGCCATATTTGATAGCTTACTGCGAGACCTCACACTGAGCGGTGCCTGTTATCGGACCCGGAGTTAGCAACATCGCCCAAAAACCCGAAGAGGAGAGTCCTGGCCCCTAGCCCTGCCAGTGTAGCAGAAATGATGACGGACGATGATGATGGCAGCAGCAGCCGTTCTTCTCTGGGTCAGTAGCTTAATGTTGTTCATGTGTAATTTACGCTGAATAGGCTAACCACTTTATTAAATTAATGCACGTAAGGTGAACTAGCAAACACCGTCATAGTTACATGCGGCTGTCTTCTTGTTTGATGGCAGATGCTCCCTTCACCCTGGCCAAAAAGGCTAAAATGACCAAAGAAAAAGTGGAAAACAGCTAAACATGAGAGGTTTTTGGACAAAGTTGGTGTTTTTTTTCCCCATTGACTAAGCACTGCTTCCAGGGAAGAGTGATACCATAAATCCCCTATAGCTGCAGAAAAGGCTAACATTGTTATGTTTTTACAAAAAACAGCTAAACATGAGGTTTTTGGACAAGGTGTGTGTTCTCCATTCTTTAAGCACCGGTTCGAGCACCGTTTAAGAACCGGCACTGTTCCAAAAGTACCGGTTTGGTACTGGTATCGGATAAAACCTAAACGATACCCATCCCTAGTAGTGAGTTATCAGACCAGGGGTAGGAAGCCAGAAGGACCCCGATGGTCTTATTTGTTGGGAAACTGTGGCTGGGGTAGTAAATGAAACGAGATGGCCCATCTGTGATGCTCTTCCCCCCTTCATCATCCTCCCAGAACCTGCTTTTGAAGGTGAGCTGGACTTTAGTGGAGCTGTCATAATGGACAGACCTCAGGGCGTCCATCTTTTTAATGGAGAGAGGAGGATCGAAATCTATGAAAAGAGCCGCTTTGGCTGTTGTTGTTACCAGGACAAAGTCAGCTTTAAGATCAGTAAAGTTAGACTGTTGGCCTCTTTGATATGACACAGTAACTTCATCTGAATGGCTAATACGCTTGACTGTAGAATTAAGAAGAATGGCGGCATTAAGGCCTTTCCAAAAAGCGTTGGGAAGATGGTCTGACCCACCAGTCACTTCATAATACCTTTAAAAAAAAAACAGATATACATTTTAGCATGAATTCTGTAGTAATCAGTGTCTAGTAAATATTTTAACATTTAAGTGTCTATTTCACTGATTTAAACAATAAAATGTAAAATGTACAAGCGCAAATAAAACTCTGTATTTACCGTATTTTTCAGACGATAAGGCGCACCCGATTATAAGACACACTGTATATGAGCGGATCTGTTTTCATACATAAGGTGCGCCAGATTATAAGGCACATAAAGTAAAACAAAACAGTCAGATAAGTCAAACTTTATTCAAATAATTCTTCTTGCTTCCTCCACTTGTGTACCATAGATTCATTAATGTTGAATTCTCTTGCAGCTCCTCTCTTCCTTCAACTTCATGACTGATAGCCTTGAGTTTGAAATCCAGTTCATAAACATATCTCTTAACAGGTGCCATTTTGGGGTCCTTATACACACATAATGATCATTATTTACGGGAAGTTTTACTCCACGAGGCTCCTGACTACAGTAGCCGTAATGCTCCAAAAATCCATCAAGTAGTGCGGCTTTGTAGCTTACCAAAGTTGTACTAAAACCTTTTTTAACAGATTTGAGCGCCGTGTAGCATATAGAATCGTTTTGAGGTTGGTAAGCAAAACCAAAATTCATACATAAGGCGCACTGTCAATTTTTGAGAAAAAGCAAATATTTTCAGTGTGCCTTATAGGCCGAAAAATACGGTACTGTTGACTCCTGCTGACAGCAATACAGCCTAAAGTCAAATTCAGTTATTTTTTTAACAGAAATGACACAGACTAAAAAAGCTAAAAGGACATGTGAGCAAAATCCTCATGCGCTTGGTTTTACAGGTTATTAACAAAATTTGTCCTGTTTTTGAAACAGGTATAGTCAGTTCATTTTAATATCAAGCACATTATTTGCATTAAATATCAGTGCAATTATTACTAAATTGCATGTGGCAGTTGTTAGTAAATAATTTGCATTTTGGATTTAACCTCCTTGTACTGTTGTAGGTTAAAGTGACCCATTTTGTTTTGTTTTATTATGAAACTTCAAGTGCAAGTGTAATAAAATGAAAATGTTTTATTTCATATATTTTCAATAATAACTATGCAGATTTATAAATCTTATTGTTTTATAAACATTATTACATCATCACAGACCAAAATAGTCTATGTTTGTATTTTTCGCATCAAGTCAGCTTTTGAGCTGGTCATGTCCAACTCAATACACAAAATCATTCTCAAAAAGACTCGTTTAAAAAGACATTGTATATATTTTGGGAGAAGAATGGAACGAGCTGAATAAAATCTGTCTCCATGGATTTAGATGGCTTTTGGGGTCCTCATCCTGGCCGGGGTCTAAAAGTCATTTTAACCTACTTTGGCAAGGACTGACGAAAAATTGTAAAGAGATGAACACTGTCAGATGGGAGAGAGAGCCTAGATGCTATTATTATGCTTCACAGGAAATGCACCTGAGAAATGATCATAACAGGAGGTTTAAATATTAATTTAAATATTCTCCTCCTGTATTTTGAGCCTGGAGAAAGGAACTCCCCAAATACATTTGCAACACGACTCAAGACTTTTCCTTTTACATCCATAGTTATACAAGGACAACACACAGTGAAATGTGTCAAAAATGTAATGACATCCTTCCTGGTTGGGCTCAAACCACCAACCTTTTTGTTAACAGCCA
This sequence comes from Pelmatolapia mariae, assembly GCF_036321145.2. NCBI lineage: Eukaryota > Metazoa > Chordata > Actinopteri > Cichliformes > Cichlidae > Pelmatolapia > Pelmatolapia mariae. The sequence continues at coordinate 57,047,854 of NC_086229.1, read as the reverse complement.
AACACACTAAAGATAACCCTTACCCTAAAGACAATATACAGGAGGTTGAAACTGAGCACCTTTGAATCCACTCTCCATCAACCAGCATTGCAGAGTTTCTTAAATACATATTGCAAGTTAAATATATTTGGAATCACAGGTCACACATGTGTCCACAAACACATCACAGAGTATATTAACAGACATTTGAAAATGGTCCTAAAACAAACACACACATACAAAAACCCAACCAGGCCAAAATCATCCTAAAAGGAAAATTTAAATGAAAAAAAAAAAGTAAAAGTAAAGTGTAGCTGTAGCAAAGTTTCTGTAGATAAAAAATGAGGTTTTCTTAAATGTTTGAACACAATACGTAACTGGACAATTATCAGCTGACATTTGGATTCTCATTACTTGGATGGATTCATCCACTGTTTTGTTGTTTGTGACATTGCAACAGCCTCAATAGGAGTATCATAACTGGTGGTTGTAGCTCGGGTTAGTGGCTGTTCCAGTCTGCATGCCAAATATTCTGACAAGATACTAATTAATACTAATAATTTGAGTATTAATGTCTGTGAATGTTGGATAGTAAGTACTTAAGCATTAAAAAAAAAGTCCTGGTGTACATCGGTAAATGAGGTATGCTGTATAGAATAGAATACAATGAGCTACAGAGCATCTCCTAATCAGTGAAGAAATGTGGGGAAATAAATGGCATGAGGTGCACAGTTCTGCAAAAAGTACTCAAAAAATAGCACATGTACAAATATCCAATCAGGTTATATATTTAAAGTCTGGGTCATTGCACATTAATTAAATATTGCACAGTGGTGATAGTAGTCCTTGGATAGCAGGAAATCAATTGTGGAACTGTGTTGTCGGAGTATGTGTGAGTTCAGGGAAGAATCTATTTGTCAGTCTGTGGGTCTTTTTGCTGATACACCTGCACCACTGCCCTGAGGGAAGCAGGTTGAACAGGTCAAAACCAGAGTGGGAGCTGTCTTTGATGATGTTTGCTGCTCTGCTGAGGCAACGGGAGAAACAAATGTCCATCAGGGAGGGGAGAGGGCAGCCAAAGATCTTCTGTGCTGCATTGACTACACTCTGAAACCTTGCTCTATCTGCCTTAGTGCAGCTGCCACACCATACTGTAATGCAGTATGTTAACAACTCTTGATGGAAAAGGTGCTTTGAAAGCTCAAGAAGAGTAAGTCCTGTAACCAGTCAATTTACAAAGACAGGTGAAACCAAAGATCTCAAATTTGGACTCACTAGACAAAGCACAGATTTCCACTCGTATAATTGTGTTTCTTGGCCACAAAAATGTATTCTGCTTGATTTTCCTTAGTAGTGATTTTTTTTTTTTTGCAGAAATTTGACCATAAACGGCTAATTAACACGGTCTGCTCTGAGCAGAACAGATGTATCTGCTACTGGAACTCTGTGTGGCATTTATCTGGGCTCTAATCTCAGGTGCTTTTAACTTGTGCTTGCTGAGGCTGGTGACTCAGATGAATTTATTCTCAGCAGCAAAGATGACTCTTGGTCTTCCTTTCCTGGGGCGGTACTTGTGTGAGCCAGTATCGTTACGAAACTTGATGGTTTTTGTGACTCCACTTGTGGAAATATTAAAAATATTTATATTTATAATATAATTATAATATTAGAATTTTTTTAGACTGATCAACCTTCAGTTCTTAAAGTAATGATGAACTGTCCTTTCTCTCTTCTTAGTTGATTGATTCTTGTTATAATAGGAATTCATTTGTCAAATAGGGCTTCTGCACAACACAACTGATGGTCCCAGGCCATTAAGAAGTCAAGAAATTCCGCACAAGATCCCTGAAAAGGCACACCTGTGAAGCAGGCAACTAAATCATGAAGCTCATTGAGAGAAGGCCAAGAGTTTTCAATGCAGTCAACAAAGCAAACAGTGACTACTATATTATAAGACATATTTACAGTTATGTAATTTTCTTTCTTTGCTACATAATTCCATATAGCTAGCTTAACATATTAGGTTTGTAACTTATGTTGAAAGTATTAAATAAAGAAAAAAACAGTAAATGATAAAGTGTGATTGGCTTGTAGTGTAAATAGTGTTTTCATTAATTAGTAAAATGAGTTACATGCATTTCCTATTAAAAATAAAAACAGTCACAGAGCATCCAGTATGATATGACCTCTGCCCTGTTACCAAATCTGAAAATGGGACAGTGCACATTGTTTGTTCTTTTTCCTTTCATTCCTCAAGTCCTATCTTTTTTGTAGAGAACAGTTTGAGCTGGAAAATTAAAGTGTCAATAGATAAAATTTTGCCACACACCCACAGACACACACTCACAGTTTCATAGCTTTGTAAGCAGATTTAATAAGACTGTAGATGCCGTGCCGTTTTATAACTTTTCTGGTCACTTTGCATAGCAATACCAACAATAACCATTAGATGGGAGCAGAGCAAAGGTTTTTTCTCAACTATTGATCTCTGATCATTAAGAGATTACCGGTCACCGCCAAACCATCAAAAGAAAAAAAGCTTTAGCGTTGTGGAGCTCTGTGTGGTTTTCAGGTGTTGTTGCTACTTCTGAGAGACTAAGTGTAGTGGGAGAGAGTCATCCGAATGCTGACTGTTAGGTCTGTGCTTCGCAGGCCCCGCTGGTTTAGACTAATTCCCATGAACAAAGCAAGACAGAGCTCCATCCATTTTAACTTGCAAGGGGAGCTGATAGGACCAGGGTCTTGGAGCTGCAAGCTCTTCACCTGATCCCAGACAACTCCCTAGAGCCAGCCTCCCCTACAGCCTTTTATTAACTCTGTGGTCACACAATCATGCAAAAAATAAAACACTCACATGTGAACAAGTTTCTGCAACAGAGAACATCTGACGTGTGTGTCTCTATGAGCATGTGATGTGGTCAGTGATATGTGTACGTGTGTCTGTGTAGGAAACAGAAGTCAGCTTTCATCCTAAAGATTTAGTCACTCTGCTTTAAATCAGATTTTATATTCTGCACAAAAAATAACCACCATTTGTGGACCACCTCACTTGTCTTCTGTATTATAACATCACTAACACCCACTCAGCTCCTGTCTTCTGCTTTCATACAGTCTGACCAAACAAATATAGAAAGGCTTCTTATTTTATTTGGCTTTATTGAATAGATGTATGGCCGCAGCAATAAACAACACACCACTTTTTCACTTCAACCACATTTGAGTTACAGACATGTAGAGAGTCATGCTTCACAGGTATATTTGACTGCTGACCACAAACTTGGTGTGTCTGTTTCAGGAAAAAAAAACATTTTAAAAACACCTTAAGATTAGGGGTTAACCACAGTAACTGCCTTTGAGAGCTAATGCAGCTCTTTTCTTGTAACAGCAATTATACACTTGTAAAAACACAAAGCAGGTGGAACAAGTTCCATCACGTTAAGTTCAACGTCTAAATAACAAACTTGTGCTTTTGTTAGTATGCAAACTTTATATATACTAAGAACCACATGGGTCTGGCTTGCAGCTGTAGCTAACTGAATACACACAAGCTATATCAATTTATAAACATGCGCTCTAAACCTGATCTGAAAACGTACTGTACAGCTTGTTCAAGTACAAGCTGGATAAATCTGGATGACTTCATTGTTTTCAGTCTTGCTTATGTCATCAGTCAGTTCTCTCTCTGCTCACTCTGAGGCATAAAGGAAGGGCAAAGAAAAAAAAAGTAACTAAACTATTTGTTTTTCAGCATGTCACACACCAACGTGTTCTTGATTTTAAACATTAGCTTTCAGAGCATCTCTTGTGCGTCAGTCAGTGATTTTCTGCTATGGCTTGGGCATAGTAGAAAATACACAAGCTGTGGGCATTTCTGCGATGGTTCCTGGTTCTGCTATGACAACAGGTGGAATTAAATCAGTTTACCTACTACTTTATTTTTATTTAATGAAACACTTATTTGCCTTAGATTGTTGCAAAGTAAAGAAGTTGCAAAGGAATGTCAATGACACTGTTATAAGGTTTTAATCACAGTTTAGTGTCACACAGGCCTAAAGTCTAGTTATGGGTCTAGAGGACAGTCCAGATTCATCTTGTCTTAAAAAGAGACAGAGACAGGTAACTACAGTAACATCATTGATGATGTTTGCTGTTCACTATAGTTATGACTAAGTCACAATTTCAGCGGTTGGATTTGTTGGATTCATTTTTTTAACTGAGCTAAACAATTATTATTTTTGGGTGAAATAAATAGATGTAAACAATCAAATCACCCACTTCTACACTGTATCTGAAATATTCAGAGATACTGAATATATATAGTTAAGACTAACTGACTCTACATTAATGCTGCTCTTAAACCAGCAGTATCTGGCCATACTCTCAGTGAGCAAAGTCACTTTGAACATTAGTAGTTCAGTACATCGAGTCTGCATTTGGTATTTAATTAATATTAACTTTTATTAGGGTTAATCATAAAATAATATTCTTTCTGCAAAGGTCTAAGTGGCAGTCCTCCTTCAGTCTCAGTACTCTCCACTGTCAATTGTACAAATATGTTTAAAGATGCAGGATGATCCTGCTGGTATTGACCTATTAATTTTGCTGCAGCAGTCTATTTTCCATTGTATGCACAATAAAGGACCCCTTCACAATAAAATACTACTATTACTGTATTCAAAGAACTGTAATCTGTTTGGAAGGATATAAAAAGAAACTGTATCTGGAACAAAGAAGATCCTGTTTATTTTTTAATTCCTTTATTTGGTGATTAAACTAAACTAAAATAAAACACTACATGTCCATGGATAACACCGATGTAGAACAAGTAAAGACATAATAATAATCATGAGAAAAAGAACATTACAAGATCATATGGTTACACAATATGCTAGGGAACTCAAAGTTTAGCTTGAATCAAAGACTAAAGAATAAACAGTAAAAGTATTGTAGAACCAGTTTGGGCAGTTCTAACATGAAGAGGCCACCTCAGTTTTTAACCAAAATTTTTTCTAAGTCTAGATCTGGATTATTTAGGATCATTTCATTGGATGACCTGATAAGAGTGTGACCATGAATATTGTCAGTCTGATGCAGCGGTGTCAGCCCATTCAGAATCAGGATCATAAAATTAGTTAATTAAATCTTTAAAAAAGTGTATCCTAAAATTGACAGAAAGTCAACGAAGGGACCCTTGAACCTCAAAAATGATTTCAAAATTATGAAGATGGAGGGTTTTGTCTTGTGAAGACCAAATGCTATGTCCTCATGAAGTACACAGACACACACCTACACACACAGTACTTGGATGCTGGGGGCAAAAAAAATCCACACAGAATAAAATTAAAGCACTTCATTCATTATATTAAGTTATAATGATATTAATAGCTGATTTGGGAAATACATCACTAGCAATAAATGAATTATTTTATCCACAACCATGTTTATAGTTTGACCATGCGAACAAGGTTGGAAACATGATTTCTCTTTGTTTTTCAGTTTCTTTTATTGCCTTTACTCCACTGGGCCTCATTTGTAACTGAAAAAGAAAGCTTGAAAAAAAACAACCTCCAGATGAGCTATTATCTAATGAGATCACCTGTAACATTTGAAACTGAATTTAATTCAATTTCATTTTTGAATTGACAACAAATCTGAAGTACATTTGTTTTCACATTTATAATCATTGTGAATTCTTTATGTATCATTATACAGAGACCTGGAATACAGTAAGCACTTACGAATACACAGATTTTAGCTGACTGCAAAATGATACATGATAAACAGAACGGGATGGTTACTTCATTGTTTTCAGTCTCACTCAGTGATGCACATGTTTATTAATTGTAGAATAGAAAGGTTCCTCTGCCACAATTTGGTAGATATCTTGTGAAGGTTTGTCTGCAACAGTGGATTTCACTGTTTCTGCTTTGAAGAGAAATATAATTGAATATGTTGGTTAAGAAAATTGTATGTAATTCAAAGGGTTATCTGCAACACTTTTCATCATATCTCTGAAATAACATTGTTCAAATTGTGATAATAGATGCAATAAACAGGGAGACCAATGTAATTACAACATAATTAATGATAACATTATTAAGGAAATTAAAAATAACAGTTTTGAATTTTAGCTGAATAATGTCAGACTGAAATGTATACGAGTTGGTAAACAACAGGCAAGACATGTAACAATGCCTATGTAACAAAACCAGCAACAATGTGATACTATTGATAGACTAGAATAGAATAAACCTTTATTATCCAACGAATAAGAAATTTGGGTGTTACACAGCTCTCATAAAGAAAAGGAATATAGAAAAAAAGACACAAGGCAGTCCTATATACAAAAGCAAACAAAATACAAACAAATAAAATATGTACTAGGTTATGTACACGAGTGTGTGTGTGTGTGTGTGTGTGTGTGTTTTGTGTTTGTGTGTGTGGTGGTGGTGGTGGTGGTGGGGGGGGGGGGGGGGGGGGGGGGGGGGGGATATACAGCGTATAGAGAATAATTAAACAGGTGATGAGTAGGATAATCATGTTAAACTGTGTTATAGAGTCTGACAGCTGCTGGTAAGAATGACCTGTGGTAGCGCTCTTTCCTACACTGTGGGTGTAAAAGTCTACAGCTAAACGAGCTGCTCATTGCTCGTACAGTCTCATGCAGGGGGTGGGAGGTGTTGTCCATGATGGATGTTAGCATGCACAACATCCTCTCCTCCCCAACCTGCTCGATGGACTTCAGCGGACAGTCCAGGACAAAGCTGGCCCTCCTGACCAGTTTGTTGATTTTTCCCCTGCCCCTCTCTGCCATTCCACCACTCCAGCCCACCACAGCATAAAACATAGCAGACGTCACCACAGTGTGGTAGAAATACGATGCTAGCAACAAAATAGTAATTCATTTGCAGTGTTTGGAACTAAAAGTTTTTGTTAGGATGGTTTTGTGAAATTATGAAAATGGCTGTGCTGAAACCTGTTCTGTTAGGGTCAAGAAGGTGTTTGGTGGACAGACGAAAGAAGACGATGAGACTTGATGGCGGAATGAATAAGTGTAGACAAGCATTCAATGGAGGGGGTTAGCAAATGAGAGAGCATGAGTGCGGGGGAGGGCGGGGGCGATCGAGAAGAGTGAATCAGCAAGTACAGCGGATTAGTAAGAAAGAAATAAAAGAAGCTATGAAGATAATGAAGGGTTGAAAGATGAGTGGTACTGATGACTTTTTCCAGGAGAGACAGCAGATTTTACTAAATATTATGACTTATTGCTTTTCTATCACATTATTACCCAAACAGAAATATACTATAATATCACAATGAATCTTACCAAGAGGTTGAGTGCCACCCTGGCCCAAAGAATGATAAACTGGATTAGGACACAATTCAGCTTCATCTGATGGAGACAAACAGTGAAAGTGAGGGAGCAGATAACCATAGTAGCATCAGTGATGACAACCCATGTCTGCCTTATCTTGTATTTAACAGAACTAATGTGATGTTTTCTGATATTCCAAATTAGGAAACATAATCATCACTGCTAATAGGAAAAGCACAAGCTAGCTGTAAGCTATGTAGAATTCCTAAACACACGACTAAACACTCAATACTAAATACTACACACCATACTTGATTTAGAGATTCACAAAAAAAGTGAAATTGAATCATTTAATTGTTGAGTTTCCGGTGTATTACTTTAGGTCTTTACATTACAAATATAAAGTGCGTCAGGTGACTATTGCTGTGACTTGGTACTTTAAAAACAAATGGAATTGAAAAGGGTGTATTTCTCCTTCACAGTTATTAAAATAAGTAAATAAATAAAAACCTTAGTCCATTTATGCAAAATGAAATAAAATAAGTTCATGTTTTGTGTTTTTGTTTTGTTTTTTGTTTTTTTTTTAACTTGTGGGCTTTTTAAGTAATAATGTTCAAGTATGTATAAAACATAGAAAAATATTTCTAATTTACATTAGTTCTAATGGAAGCTGAAGGCATGCCTTGGGTTATAAAACAAGCACACGCATTCTGACTTGTACGAGCAAACTCATGACCTTCATATTAGATACTTTATCTGAGGTGTGAGTCCAGGAAGTGAACATTCAAACATGCCTTGTTAAAATGTGACACCTAAGTTTCTGCAGTTTTTCTTAAAAAGGGTACAAAAAAAGGGTAAAAAAAAAACAACCCCAAACTTAGTCTGCATTGTGTTTTAAAAGCTTTATATGTGATCTACGGAGCTTGGACATCTGGACTTCTTTAAGTTGCTTGAAGATGTTCAAGCCACTTAAACCCTATCACATTAGGGTGGGGCCAGGTTTCACAATGAGCTCACCTGAAACCCTGGCTGATTGTGACCTACACCCATGTTCAGAACCTTGGCTCATGTGATTAGGTAGAGGATCATTAGAGGGTCCTTTGTCCATCTCAGGGGGTTACTCCCACTGGGTTTAAATCTGGGACTGTCACGGTCCTGGGTCGGTTTGACCCAGCATTTTGAGTTCCTTAGGTTTTGGTTTATCTCTGCATTATGGATTAGTTCTTATTCTCGGGTGATGCTGTTTTGATTGTGATTGTATTCTGTTTCTTTAAGCTATCTGGTGATGATGATGATTATTTCTGGTTTTGGGTTTCGTTATCTTGCCCTCATGTTTAGTTTAGGTTGCCTGTGCTTAGTCTTCTGTCTGTCCATGATGTCTTTATGCCTGCTTATGAGTCTGCGTCTGTGTCTCTGTCTGTCGTGTGCTTCCTGTTTTATTTTGTAGGTCTGTGTCCTATGTCAGTGCGTTCAGCTTTGTGCTCTCCCTGTCTCGTCAGTGTAATCAGCGTCAGCCGTGTCTCCCAGCTGTTTCCTCTTCGCTCCGTTCACCTCTTGTATTTAGTGTCTGTGTCTTCCCCTACTCGGTGTCGTGTCGTTAACGTCTCCTATCCTCAAGTTAACTGTGTGTTCCGTCTGCTAGCCTGCCTGTCTGTTTTAGTTTATTTCTGTATTCTCAGTTTAGTTAAGTTCATGTGCCTTTTCCGCCCAGCATTAAAGCTGCGTGTTTTGAGTTTAAATCTGCCTCCGAGTCCTGCATCTTGGGTCCTTCCTCTCTGCCTGCCTGCACACAGCCATGACAGGGACTCTCCACCATTTGACCCTAGAACTGAAGAATCTTCTTGGATGAGAGGTGAAACGTCTTCAAGCCACTTAAAGAAGTGCAGGTGCTTTTCTTTTCAAGCTTCTTATACTACGATGACCTGGATGACTGAGAACCTTCACAGACTTTGATGTGATCATAATAAATGGAAGCTGGCTAGTGCCCCCTAATAGTAGATTTCTTACTGTTTGTGTTTTGTTCTGTTGGATCTTCTTTTGGACCAGAACCATATGCTATTGACCAGTAGACCAATGCCGTAGTAAAAAAAAAAGAAAAGAAAAAGGAAAAATTACTGCAACAACAGAATTTAAAGTAAGACACACACACACACACACACACACACACACACACACACACACACACACACACACACACACACACACACACACACAGAGAGAGAGAGAGATATAGATATAGAGATAGAGATATATATACATATATATATATAGAGAGAGAGAGATAGAGATAGAGATATATATAGATGTTTGTTTTTTTCTTTACCTCTGTACCAATCTTTGCGGAAGAGATAGAGTCCCATCACCATGATAATCAGAATTAGAGTGGTCAGTAAAATAGTGGCAATTCTCCAGGGTGTGGAACCTGTAGAGTGAAATGGTAATTAACTTCTTCACACTTGCACAGTGTTTAAAATGTTAAAAATCTTGCAGTCAATTTCTCTAAAACGTTCAAATAACCTTCTTAAATAACTGATCAATTAGCAAAGCAAAAAACAGACTCATGAGCTTTGCTTAAAATCTTTTTCAGAAAAAAGAGCATCTTAAGATATTTGTTTCACACATATGTATAAATATTTTGAAACATTGCTGTTTCTCACCTGTGAGACATGGCGCAGAGACAGACAGCCAGCTCTCTGATGATTCTTCACCACCTGAGATCTTGCACTTGTAAAGTCCTTCATCAGACTTGGAAACTCTCTGGATGGTCATGTTTCCTGTTAGCCTAGTCCTTATGTGACGCCCAAATTTATAGAAATCAGCTGCGATGTTGGAGGAAGGCATCTTGTTTCTGCAGCGCAGAGTCACAGCTTCTCCCTCCATCACAGGAACAGCAGGAATCTCCAGGATCACAGAACCATCTGAACAACAAGTGACTTAGAATTTTAAAATATTGAACTTGTGTTTGTTTGTGACAAAATATTACTGCCTTCATTCAATCATACCAGTGACAGTGATGTTGATATTGTTGCTTCTCTTCCCTCCTGCTGTCCCACACCAGTATTCTCCACTGTCACTTCTATAAATACGATCAATGGTGCACTGTGAACCTGTTGTTGAAGCTGTTGTTTTCCTTCTGGTTTTGTTGCATTGCTCTACTTCCTCATTCTTCTTATATAACACATGTCCATGAGAGCTCTCCTCACAGTAAAAACTAACTGACTCATGTTCAAAAAACTGGGATTTGTTTGGAACAACACGAAGAGAAACTGCATCTGTCAAAAAACAAACAAACAAACAAAAAACAAAATTCAGTTTAGTGCTAAATAATCAGATTGCCGTGTTTTCGTTTTACAATAAGAAACCCAAATGAAAGGTATGATAGCCAATAAAATGTCTGTTAAAATGTGACCAAAACCAGTAGAGGTGGTGATTGACCAAAATGTGCTTTTTGGTGTTTAAATAAATCGTATTTTTTTATAGCAAAATGATAATAAGTAAACAGGTATTACCCACCAACTTTCTGAGCATGTGCACAAAGGATCAGCACAGTTATCACTGAAAATAATAAAAAAAAATAGTTACAAAAAAGATGCCCCTACATCTTCAAACTTGCCACTCTTAGAGTTAAAAGTGCCATTCCTTGTTAAATTTCTGACGTGTCACCAAAGGTTTCACAACATTTTAACAACACTGTTAACCTTAAAAAATTCTTTATATTTGATTTTAATGTATAAACTGAGACAGTACTTACACAGTCTGATGCACAGAGCTCTGACCTCCATGATGTCTTGCCACATACCAACCAATAGATGCTTCCTGTATGACCGTTTTGAATCAACTATGTAATGATTGTAAATAGAGAAGCAGAGCTGTTGCTGTGGTAGGTGAAAGAGAACACAGACTGATGCTTTCAAATCTATTTGTAGCTTTTTAACGTTCACCTTTGTTATACTTACATTATACCAGTGATGGCTTAGTCAGTCACAGTTATCCTAACAGCTTAAAACCAAATTTTCATGTAGCACTATAAGAAAGCTCAAGTTGCTTTAAGTCATTGGAAAACACTCACCAATAAGAAAGCACTGACTAAATGAATATTTTGCACCGTGTCTTTGTACATATATTAAAGTGGTGGGACACCAGCATCAACAACAAAGCTGTGTTCTGACAGTCTGACAAAGAGACAAACACTGAGCTCAGTAATGTTTTGCATCAGACACAAAAACAGACTTGAAACAACTCTAAATAGTTTTCAAACAACCAGAGCTGCTGTTATAAGGGTTAAACGTCAGTAATTGCATTTATAACCAGAAAGTCACACTAGTGCTGCCTTCAGTACAACATGTAGTCATTTCACATTCACTTTTTTACTCTGGATTCATAGCACTGAACTACATCAGTTGTGATCTACAGTGTTACCAGAGTTACCAGAGGTATATTTACATGTGCATACAGGTTTATGCCTCCGACATTCTCCTAAAGTGTAGGTGTTAATAGTCAGAGCAAAGCTCTATTATGGCTACTTTTACATTTGACCCAATTGTTTCAGCACTAATATTAGCCCATTGAAAATATCCTAACATTAGCAGAGCGACTTTAATGATGCAATGATATTATCATCAGTTTTAAAAGGCAAATAAGGCTGGACTGCTTTAAGGATTTCTGTGAGAGATGATATGCGTTTTGTACATGAGACACAGTGATCTGGATGGTGTTTTCATGAAGATTATGTTGTCAGTATTTTAAAACAAAGACGAATATGACACAAGCTTGTTTACAGCTTGACTGCAGAACTTGATCTGCAGCACTTCCATCCAAGGTGGTTTCAATTTCTACTTAGCGCCATGCGCCACCTAGTGACATCTTGGAGTAATGTCAAAGGAATCGGTAAATAAAGACAGAATAAAGATATGATAAAAATATTATTTTACACGTGAATTGAATTTTGAAACCCCACTTATTTTATTTATCAGTTACAATGATCTTTGAGCCTCAGTCTGCCTCTCTCTCTCTCTCTCCCGCTCTCTGTCTTAATCAATAGCATCATTCTAACTTTTGATCAGCACAAAGGGGATGGTCATAGGAAGAGGCATTTTATTATGAAGCCTAAAGCTGAATATTTATATTGCTATAAGAAAGTCAAATATGAAGTACATGAGCTTGAAACAAACAAGAAAAACACATTAACCACTGCATCTGACTTCTTTCAGTGGACCAGCTTCTAGATATATCACACACCCATTACAGTATAAGCACATATTTCCAACATGAGGGTCATACCAGTGTTCAGATACCTTGAGAAAATCACAAATTACTCTACATGACTTCTTCTTCTGGACCTTGTGTTCAGCATCATAAACAACAATCAAAGACAACAGTGCTTAAACTGAAGGTCCTGGCAGTCCTAAATATTCTATTGTCTTTTCTTCTTCCTCCTTTGAACCCCTCTTTTTTAACTTAATTTTAAAAAGTATAAAATAACAACAAAATAATTAAAAAGGCCATTGCCTCACCGAGTGACTGTCAACTGATTTGGGGTCATCTTGCACAAATGATTTGGGAGGCTCATTTCTGTTGAGTTGCCTTCATGGTATCCCCGTTTCCTGTGCCTTCAACTAATAATTCATCACCTAAATATTTAAGGAATAGTGGTTGATGTGATTCTCTGCAAGACCATGGTGGTATCTACTAGAAATGGAATGATCCAATATACAGAATTGCTATCAGTCTGATCCTGACCTAAGTTACTGGATCGGATATCAGGGAGAAATAAAACTGTGATCCGATCGATTAAATATCACAAAACCACCTCACAAAACTTGCGACATGACATAACGCAGGTAGTGACCTCAGCACATCAGAGCAGTATGCTTCACATGATAGAGCTCGCTACGTGCTTCCCAACCGGCATTTCATCTCTGAGCAAGCTATACCAGAGAATTAAAGCAAGTGTGCAAGTTTATATCTGAATGTTTGTAAACCATGTTAAGCTTAACAACCAACACTTGGACTACATCGTAAAGCTCATTGAGAGAAGGCCAAGGGTTTGCAATGCAGTCAACAAAGCAAACAGTGACTACTTTGAGGAGTCTATGTAGGCATATTTAGAATGATGTATTTTCTTCTTTTCTACATAATTCCATATATCTAGCTTAGCATATTTTGTGTCTTTAGTTTGTAGTTTGTTACAATGTTGAAAGTGTTAAAAATAATAAAAAAAAAAACATTAAATGAGAAAGTTTCTCCAAATGATTGATTTATTGTGTAAATAGTGTTTCCATGTATTAGTAAAATAGGTAACATGCATTACTCATTAAAAAAAAAAAAAAAAAACACTCACAGAGCATCCAGTATGATGTGACCTCTGCCCTGTTACCAGATCTTAAAGGGGGACAGTGCACATGGTTTTGTTTTTTTCTAATGATAACTCAAGTCCTATCTTTACTGTAGAGGACAGTTGAGGCTGGAAAATGAAATCATCAATAAAGAAAAAAATTGCCACACACCCACAGACACACACTCACAGTTTCATAGTTTTGTATGCAGATTTAGTAAGTCTCTACATGCCATACCATTTTTAATTTTCCTGGTCACCTTGCATAGCTATACCAACAATAACCATTAGATGGGAGCAGAGCAAATGTTTGTTCTCAACTATTAATCAGTGATCGTTTACAGATTAGTGGTCAACACCAAACTAACTAAAGAAAAAATCTTTAGCATTGCAGAGCTCTGTGTGGTGCTCATGTTGTTACTCAGACAGAGTTTGCAGTATATATCAATACCATATTGTGGCGGGACGTGGTCTGCAATGCCGTTGCAGGTGAGATGGATGCACCTGACCTTGCATCGAGCCACCTGGGGGGGCTCTTCAACTGGTGGAGGAGGTTGTCACATCTTGCAGGAGCTTTCATTTCTTCAGGAACTCTCCCCCTGAGTCAATACTTTGTAGAACCACCTTTTGCTAAAATGCAGCTGCCAGTCTTTTAGGGTAAAGATGGAGCAGCCATGTCCAGATGCCTTCCTAACTGCTCAGCTCAGACTATGCACCTTTTTAGTTTTTTTAATAATTTGTTGCTTTGATATACATTCCAAAATCTTCCAGTTTTATGGTTTACGACAGCACATCACTTCTCAATATTGGTAAAAAGTTTGAACTTCTAACCTTGGACACTTTTAAACCCAACCTGTCGTGGCCGACTGAGATACTATGTGGCACGGACAATAAAAATAGACAGGAAGCTCACCCGAGGCGAAAAACAAAGACCGCCGAGGTAAACGTGCTTGCATTCGGAACAGACTGAGGGAACAGGTGCACTGTGCACCACTGCCCAGCATCCTGCTAGCTGACGTATAATTGTTGGAAAACAAACTAGATGATCTGAGGGCAACCTTTCAACAAGACATGAGGGACTGCAACATTCCGTGTTTCACTGAGATATGGCTGACTGGGCCGTAATTGCATCAGTGTCAATCTCTGTGCTCCGTGTGGACAGAATGGCTGAGTCGAACAAAGCCAAAGGTGGAGGAGTGTGTTTCATGGTAAACAGAAAGTGCTGCAATGCCAGGAGCATCTCTACTCTCTCCAGCGGTTGCTCGCCACATCTTGAATACCTGAGCATTAAGTATCAGTAGCTGTAGCTCAGGTGGTAGAGCAGGTCCGCCACCAATCAGAAGGTCAGTGGTTCGATCCCAGGCATGCCAAATATCCTTGGGCAAGATACTAACCCCATGTTTGCCTACTGGTGGTGGTCAGAGGGCCCGGTGGCGCCAGTGTCCGGCAGCCTTGCCTCTGTCAGTGCGCCCCAGGGCAGCTTTGGCTAAAATGTAGCTTGCCATCGCCAGTGAGTGAATGGGTGAATGACTGAATGTAGTGTAAAGTGCTTTGGGGTCCTTAGGGACTGAGTAAAGCGCTATACAAATGCAGGCCATTTACCATAGCACCTGCCCTGCGAGTTCACCTCAGTAACCACCACAGTGGTCTACATCCCAACCACACCGGGCACATGTATGGCTCTGTTTGAACTACATGATGTGCTTAGTGTGTTTCCAAACAAGGACACAGCCTGAGCCCTCATTGTAGCAGGAGATTTTAATAAAGCAAACCTTGCACAAGTCATGCCGAACTTTTATCAGCTTGTCACATGTCTGAGGAGGGGAGATAGAATCTTGGACCATTATTACATGCCATACAAGCAGGGATACAAAGTTGTTTCACACCCAGCTTTTGGAAAGCCTGACCAAAACACAATTTTGCTCATTATTCTGTATGAACAACACATACGGAGGGAAGAAGTAACCTTGAGGCAGGTGAAACGCTGGCAGAGGTGGGTCGAGTATCTAAAATTGTACCCAAGTAAATGTAGCATTACTTTATTTTATTACTCTTTGCAACTGAAAATATTTGGAAATAAAGTGCAATAATTTTTGCCAGGTCTTTATCAATTGATTTCTGTCTTGGTGAGATCACAGACTTCCTTTAGTTGCAGACTCTACATTCTGTCTATGTATTGTCACTAAAATTGAAATGGTTACAAATTTTGTTTTTTTGTTTTTTTTCTTGGTGTCACTCATTTTCATTACTATAACTCTCTAATGTGACGGTGTTGTCTCTTGTTGTTGCCCCTGCCCCCCCCCCCCCTCAGCGCAAAAAACAAGGCTCATGTGTTCATGTGCTGTATCCACCGGATTCCAACCAGAGTGGATTCTGGAGTCTCCTGTTAGTGATCCTCCATCCGGATGGATGAGAACAACCTTCTGAACAATTTAGCAGGTGGAGATGGCCCATATCTATGAGACTGATTTGTGCTAATAACGCCTGATGGACTGATAACATCCAAAGCGGGTGAATAAAGTCACCCACTCGCTAGCTGTGCCATTACCCAGCATACACCTCTCCCTCCATAAATGCAATAAACGATACAAAAGTAATAGCCTATAATTAATTTATCTGCTGTATCTGCTGTTTCTCAGGTAGTTGTTTACATTATATAATTTATTGTGTTCAGTACACGTCACTACAATGTGATTTTGGAAATATATAAATATACAGACAATCGTCAATAAGCAACGTTTAGGGAGTTCTATAGTATTCAATAGGAAGACCCTGCACGTTAATTCTCGACGTGAGGGGGGTACCCTGCGCGTCGAAACCCATGGTTATTCATGTCCCCTGTTATTGCAGGTATGTGTATTGTGAAACAAGTATTTGGTTGAGCTGCAGGCTAATTCTGTTTAAGAAATACTGCTTATTAAGTTTTGCCCGATAGATGGTAGCATTTTTCCATTTACTATTGCACATGAAAGGAAATTTTGGCTTTGGTCTGGAAGTTTATTTATTTTCACATCAATGTGCATTTAAGTGAATTAATTTCTCTTTTTTACCCAAACCACAATGCAGTTATATTTTTATTTTATTTTCCGTTGTAAGTTTTTTTTTGACATTTTATTTTTCAATCAATTTTTGCTTTTTATTTATTTTAAGAAAACTAAGAGTTCCACTATACGATCATTTGTTTATCCCGTGAGTAGCAATGAAGCTTTTGCTGTGTTTGGGCGGAATCCTGTTGCTGGAAACCCATAGTTACTCATGTCCCATGTTATTGCGGAGACCCACAAACAGGGAAAATAAACCACGCCCAAGCTCTTCCATCTCAAGTCCAGAGAGTTTTACTCATACAGCAGGGGTTACACACAGGAAGGTGAGGAAACACGAACAACACATTAATGCACAGCTAACGCCACGGTAATGTCTACAACAGTCTGCTAGAGGTATGACAGAATTTTTTTTGCCTTCACCAGTGACTATCCAAAGTAACATCCTATTGCAACAAGTCAGGACATCCTGGCTATGATAACTGTCCACGATCACCCCAATCGTGGCTCAAGAGTAGGGAGTTCGCCTTGTAATTGGAAGGTTGCAATTTCGAGCCCCGGCTCGGACAGTCTCAGTCGTTGTGTCCTTGGGCAAGACACTTCACCCGTTGCCTACTGGTGGTGGTCAGAGGGCCCGGTGGCGCCAGTGTCCGGCAGCCTCGCCTCTGTCAGTGCGCCCCAGGGTGGCTGTGGCTACAACGTAGCTTGCCATCACCAGTGTGTGAATGGGTGAATGGCTGGATATGTAAAGCGCTTTGGGGTCCTTAGGGACTAGAAAAGCGCTATATAAATACAGGCCATTTACCATTTACCATATAATCTGGAAAGACTGTGTCTGTAAGTATCTCATCTACATTGAAATTACAGAGTCGTGTCATTTTTTTTTACATACAATCCTTGGTGTTTGAGGTGAGAACCAATGAAGAAAATGTTGAAAGATTTTTTACTTGTGCTCTGCAATATATTGAGGCAATGCAAAATGAAAATTCGGACAATTTCAGACAAGAGCGGCTTTATAGAGAGCTAGATGATCATACATGAACTCTATCAGATTTTCTTGCTGCTGTATCTCGATATGAACCTAATAATAGGGTTGCCACCAACCTACTAGGATCCTTATATAGATGCTTTTGCAGCTTGCTACATGAATATGATGCTAGACAGAGATCTGCATATGTGACCCACAGATTGTTACCCCCAAAAACCTTAAGTGGTCATCCAGGTCGGCCATGATACACTATACTGCTTAATAGATTTCTTTGTTTCCACTGGTATGACATGGCAGAGAATTGCATCATGGAAATGAGCCATTAAGCTATGTGGATATGTCAAATCAAGACCAGAATGGCCTCCTACAGAGCACTCCAAATGCAGGGGGAAGTATATATTCTTGGAAGTCTGAGTTCTCCTGGCTTAAGAGTTCAACGTTGGAGGGTCAGACAAAGTCTACAAGAAGTGGATCCTATTGGACATGCATTTAGACACCATCATGCGATACGGCAAAGGATCTATAGTGTTCAGGCCTTGTGTTTAAAATTATTAACACATTGTGTCAAAATTAAAGGTCCTTCACCCAAAACATTACTGAAGGTAATCTATATGATCAGCATAAGGTAATAATAATAAAAAATAACCAAATAACAGAAATTGCCTTAAGTATGTTGAATATTTTGAGCGATTCATAGTACATCAATTTCGATGTTTTCTAATGTATATACTGCTGAGTTAATCGATTGTGTCAGAAAAACGTAGTGTGAAAAAAAAAAAAAATTATGCCACTGAGGTCTGGTGTTGTTGAAGTAAATGTACAAAATGGTACCTCTAGTTTTTGTTTAAGTACAGGGTCAGGAAATTCACTACTAAATACTATGAACAAACATGTGGTACTGTAGTAATGCTTTCTGATCTCTCAACAGGCATGTTGACGGAAACCACAAGTTGATTAGATGGCGCTTTTTTCCTTCATAGCTGTGTTGATGGCTTCAGCCGAACTATTATATACTTACGTTCCTTATGCAATAACAGAGCCTCAAGTGTCTTGTCATTATTTTTGGAAGGAATACAAAACTTTGGTTTGCCCTTATGGGTCAGGGGGGATCATGGTGTGGAAAAAAATACAGGTTGCTCGTTTTATGTTACAGAGAACAGGAATAGGCAGTGTTATTATAGGTGTTTCAGTACATAACCAAATAATTGAAAGACTGTGGGCAGAACTCAACAGAGTTGTATCAAGAAACTTTATAAATATCTTTAACTTTAGGGAAGGACAGGGTGTGTTGGATTCACTGAATGAGCTACATCTTTTTTGTCTGCATTCTGTTTGTTTGCCAAGGATCGAAAGAGCATTAACATAATTTGTCAATCAGTGGAACAACCATGGAATCCAGTTGTTTATAAATGACATTTTTCATGTTGATAACAATTATGGCATTGATGAAGAAGGGCCATTACCAGAACTTCAAACAAACAATAATGTCATAATTCCAGTTATTGACATCAACATATATGAGACTGCAATGAACATTACTCAACAATCCAATAGAAAATTATGGAAATCATGGAATAGATGTGTTTTCTTCACCTTTACACCTTCTACATTGAATCGAACCTTTTGCAAAACATAGAAATAAAAAATAAATAAATAAATAAATTCAGAAAACTTATCTGATCGAAACTAACAAGATATTGAAAACCATTTTCTTTAAAATGATAAAATGACAGCTCTGTTGTCAAACAGAAACTGAGACAGGCAAAAGAATAAACAGACACAAAGACAACCATATCAAAACAGATGCACATAAGAAAAGAGTAAAGTGAATAAGATAGCCTTTGAAAACCACGCAAGGCTCCCTCACACGCAGCAGAGCGATTTATATTAAATTTGCACAGCTGTTTTGTATGTCTTGAACAGAGACCTTTTCTGCACTAAAAAAAAAGAAAAGAAAACATAATCTAAAATATATCAGCCACGTTGTCATGTTACAGAATTTGAGAATATGTGTCACACTGATCATAGAGATTTAAAGCTTAAAGGTTTTATATTGATTTGACAATTTTGGAAAGATACAATCATGATATATTATATAATATAATCATGTCTCAAACTCAAATCCTGTATGTTTGTTACTCACATCTGATTCTCCAAGCACGCAATTATAGCTTGATTTAAATCCTCATCATATGAAGAATTGCCAAAAAGCGATGCCAGGAGAGTTAAATATGAAGAATTATCTTCATCATTCATCATTAACACTCATGGCAGGGATGTCTTCACTTCTTGCCTTAAATTCTCTGCTGTGACTGCTTGTGCTAGGTTTCTAATCACTTTTTTGCCACATAGCCTTCATCACAAATGCTGCTCCCATCACTTCCTGGCTTTGTTCGTTGCCTTTTACCAACACTCCTTCCAATACAGTTGGTACCAATCTTCTTCATCACTGCTAGTGCCAGGATTACCACCTTTACCATGATTTCTTAACCTTGTAGTGAAGAGGCTGCTCATTTCTTGTTGGATTTTTGAACTATCGACTTCAAACGAATCATCATTACTGTCTTTATGAGTTGCACAACTGCCTAATGCTGATTTGGAGCTGATGTGGGAAAGATCTTTGTCTTCATCTGATTCACTCTTCAGCAGAGAAATACCAAAAATATATATCAAAAGCAAGGAATTATAGCTTATCTTAAAAAGATTAAAATAAGAAATATCCATATTGATTGCTCCGAAACACTTGTTTTAAATAAATATATTCTTTTTTGTTAGAAGCCCAGTTGTTGACCTTTTTTTGTTTTGTTTTTTTTTTGTGTTTTTTTTTTTACCAAATGATGATTCTTTTTCATCCTTCTAGGAGCATCTTAAAAGTATCCTTGATGGCCTTACATAGAGGGCTTTGGTTTTTAAAACCTTTGGGATCAGCATCCCATTCAGCTCTTGACCATCTTGGAGCTTTGGAGACACACGCTTATTGCTACAAAAAATAATAGGGACAACAGCAATTGCTAATTAGTTAAATATTTTTGTATATACTCATCTGTTTGTGTGTATGTGTATGTGTATGTGTGTAAATGGTAAATTGTAAATGGCCTGTACTTGTATTTATGTATGCTTTTGTTGAGTGAATAACAGACTTTTAAATTCTACTGGTATAGTCCATATGTTTTAATAATGATGGATAGTATTTTAAACTTATTTACTTCGGTATATTATCTTTAAGTAAAAATCATTACATGAATACACACAGTAACAATAAATAATAGTATTTTACCTGACATGCTCTACAATGCATTCACCAAAGCTCTCTTCGATGTGTTTCACGACAGTTTGGTTGTCGCAGGTCTTCTGGAATTCAAAAGCACTGAGTATTTGTCCATGTTTGTGTAACCATAATTTTGAACCTTGTTTGCACACTCCTCCCCATGATGGAGTTGAAAGTAGAATGACATCTTCATTAAAATGGTCATGGTCAATATAACTATTAGATACCAGGAACAACAGCAAGTGATAACTAATAATACTGAGATGCAGACAGCAGAACACTATCCAAACCCCTACACAGAATTCTTTCATAGAAAAATTGTTGTAGTTAGGCAAACATAAGGGTTAATTTCATATATTGTATTGTATTCCATATAATTATAGTATCTGCTTTGGTAGGGTGATAATGATTGGCAGTCTGTCATCAAATTATATTAATAAATTAATGTTAATTAAGTAAATTAAAATAAATTAAAATATTGGAAACGTTGTCATTATAGGAATATGATACACTAAGATATTGCAGTACATAGGTGCCAGACTTACAAATGCTTTGTGACAGCGCGTAAAAAAATAATGAAATAAAACATTTTTGGTATTTTAAAAGAAAACGCATTGACAATGTTAAATGCAAGACACGGTAACTTTTGTGGGAAATTTTGAAACTGACCCTGTGACACATGCATTTCTGGGAGTTTGTACAAAATATGGAATGGGGTTTTCCCCATTTAGTAAATCTGGCCCTCAGTATAGCACTAGAATTACTGAGCTTTATTTTCCCTGGTGCAAGTCGCTACTGCTATATTTACTAGCCCTACGCAAATTTGCGTAAATTCCCCTGACCTTCACACATCTTGCAACCCCGCTGAGATTTTCACAGCCCTTCAGCTCCATTGTTCTCCTGCTTTTGTTGTTTTGTTGTGATTTGTATTACATTAGACTGCTGATTTATTGTGAATGAATGACATTGTTTTATGGAGCATTATACTGCTGAGTTATAAGAAATACTGTTGTCAGAAAGTAATCGCCTTGTTTGTCTGATTAGAAGAGAACAGAGCATACCGGAGAGGTTTTCTGCCTCATCTCATCAGGAGGGGACAAAACAGGGAGCCAAGGCCATAAGTCAGGCTCGCTAGGAGTTAGAAAGAATGTGAATGTTTAGGCTTTTACGACTAGGTGGGGGCCACTAGAGGCTATAAGAGCTTGAGAAACTCTCCACCAGTTTAAAATGTGCTGTGACCCTCTGCAGGCAGGTCTCCCCATCATGATGGTTTATGCTTATAAAGTGTTGAATTGTATGGAATAAAAGATTGTTGATTGAGCATTGATACACCGAGTATTGTCCTTCCTTCAGCCCAAAGATCAAAAGAATTGGGAGAATTTAACATTTGGTGCCGTGACCCGGATCTTTGGCGTGCTGAGGAGGGCCAGATTTGGATTGTGGTGAGATGGTGAGGCAAGGCGAGCAGAGGACCGGTCCAAATATGAAAAGGTAAGCACAGCCTGTTGTATTATAAATACCAAATGTGCATATTGGGCTTTCCAAATGAATCTGTTCACTGAGTTACACGTAGTTTCACATTAAATTTGTCGGTGTCTGGTTTTCGGCGTGAGATACTAACATCATAAGTTGAGGCTGAATTCCAGAGTGTCGTAGGAACCGCCTCTAGCAAGAAACTAATAACATTCTATATTGAGTCTACTTGCAGCCCACGTTACCTTCCACATTTAACTTTGTCTATGACTGGCTTCTGTTGCAAGAAATGGGGAAAATTTCTAGGACGCGGCCAAAGTTCAACATATGAAATAGAGATGAAATAGAGTCTGGCTTGTGGTGCGCTTGCATTTCAAAGGTGAGCTCATGGGTTTCTGTGTGTCTCTGCGAGTGAGACGCACTCTCTGTGTGTTTCAGTGTGTGAAACATGAACATGGTGACAGTGACGGTTAATGTGTGAAGTGGAGGGTACTAGAGCGGAGACACATTTTAGGATCTAAGGTTGATGCATAGTGGGCCTCGTGGATTAGTTCCGGGAGTGGTTTCCCAACCGGCCTGGAGCAGGGTAGCAACCTTGGGAGTGGAACCCCTAAAGAGCTTGTTCATGGTATGGCAACCCCCCTGTCTGTGGACGCTCAGGCAGGTCCAGTGGCATCTGGTTAGCTGAGGTGGCGACTTGGGAATGGAGGACTCCCGCATAGCTACAGAATAATACTGATACTGCTATGTAATCACAGGTTTACATTTATTCTGGACAAGAACAAGACACATTTTGCGATCAAAGGTTGAGTTCTATCGTAGGTAAAAAAGGTAAAATTCCTCGTTTCAGTGGTTGAAGTTGCTAATTGCTATGTGCCTGTCATCTGACGAGTGCGTAAAATTCAAATAAAAGAGGGCAATTTGGAGCCACATAGAGATAGACGGCCGTAATTGGGTGTAATACTATGTGGTGTAATAAAAAGAAACTGTAAGAGGTGAGTAGTGGTGTGAAATATATTAGGTTTTAAATCTGACGTAGAGAAAAGAGAAATGGAGCGAGAGTGGAGAATTATTGAGAAGCAGAGAGAGGAATGTATTGTGAGACTGGCGTGCAGTTGTTGCCTGCTTGTCTATTTAACAGTGATGAAAATGATAAATCTCTTAGTGTGTTAATACAGGTGGCTACAGACCTGGACCAACCGCACACCACAAGCAAAATGATAGTAATGGAAACCACAGCTAGCAAGAATCAGCAGCTGTGGAAGAGACAGCAGCGGGGAGAGAATTAGAGGAGAAATTAAGAGAAGTTTTAACACATAAAATTGCGGCCAACAGACTTGCAAAGGTTGGGAAGGCGTCCGGAGCATCGCAACAAAAGGTGAAACACAATCAGAGAAACGTAAGAGAAAAGGCAGCTTTAAAGGCAATGCCTTGTTTGAGAGAAAAGTTAAAAATGCACACACACGCAATGAAAAAACAGCTTACTCTCATGAACATGTGAAGATTTTTTAGCAAGGTTAAGGAAGCAAGAATTAACATACACCTGTTGTTAAATGATGAATTTTATCCATTACTAACAAATACTCTCTCTGGGTTGCAGGACAACAACTTAACTTCAAAAAGAAAGAGACTTGTGTGACCAACCAGTGAGGAAACAACAAATTTAGTGGTTAAGAGAGTCAAATTGTGAGATGCTTTCTGCTGATTGAACAACACCAGTGATTACTGAAGATGATCTTAAGAATTTAAATATCTACCTGTGTTGTCCTGTCAACTTGGTGGGCTATGAGTTGATTATATATGTATATATATATATATATATATATGTGTGTGTGTGTGTGTGTGTGTGTGTGTGTGTGTGTGTGTGTGTGTGTGTGTACATATCAAAAAGGACATTTCTTATTCCACAGTCAATCTGTAAAAATTATTACCAGAGTGTTTAGTTTGAGTGCAAAAAATCAATAATATAGAGGAACAATTCTACATTTTCATGTGAAATTCCTTCTAAATATTTTTTTTTTACCAATTTACATATGTCTATGGTACATAAACTGCAAGGTAAAACAGCCAGCGTTTCTACCTTATATTTTATTTCCCTTTTCATTTACAACAGACAAAACAGCCATTAAATGTTAAAATGAATTTCAAGAAAATTGCTGATAAATTTGCATCATACAAAATAATAATTCAGAAACAGTAGTCTGCCAGTACAAAGTGATCAATTACATGCAAGCTTGAGAAGTTCAATGTAAAATACATGGAATAATATGTAATATATAAGTAATAGGTAAATTTGACTTTGTAATACATGAAGAAACTAAGAAAACATTCTAAGAGGCTGTGACTGAAGTCATAGAGACATAAAAGGTAATAGCTCAGTAAAGTTCATTTCTTAGTAATTAGTTATCACCCAATATAACTCAACCCATGAAATCAGATGTGTTATAATGCTAATGATTAAAATAAAGTTAACAAGCAGTACCAGTAAAGCTAATGTTCCTTAAATATACAGAAGTTGTAATAATATCACAATCAAGCACCAATGGAAAATTAAAAAGAAAATTCCCTATTGCATCTGCAGAGAAGAAGATTGGTAGAGTCAGTTCAGCATCACCAGCTACTCACACATATCTTTGTGAGAGCTGACTGATCATCTGGTTCAAATCATCTATACAGTCGTTCCATTAGAGTTCATCACGGGTTGCGCTACTGACTGACTCTTTGTTTGCAGCTTTGGTAATGTTGACAGCTGCCCTGATTGCTGATTTCATTGATGTCTCGATCCAACCATGAGGGAAGGCTGTGTGCTCACCAGCAAAGTGCACCTTGTCCTCACTTTGAAAGAGCTCTGCAGCATATTCTAAGTGTTGGTAGGGTGTAAATAAAGCAAATGCACCCAAACTATAAGGATCCAAGCTCCACTTCTTCACTATGACCCCTGTGCAGAGATCCCTGACCTTCTTGCCATGAATCTTTTCCAAATCTCTCAAAGCCAGCTCTTTAAGGTGGTCATCGTTTGGACCTAGGAATAGTAGTGAGTTATCAGACCAGGTGTAGGAAGCCAGAAGGACCCCGATGGTCTTATTTGTTGGGAAACTGTGGCTGGGGTAGTAAATGAAACGAGACGGTCCATCTGTGATGCTCTTCCCCCCTTGGATGCCGTCATCCTCCCAGAACCTGTTTTTGAAGGTGAGCAGGACTTTAGTGGAGCTGTCGTAATGGACAGACCTCAGGGCGTCCATCTTTTTAATGGAGAGAGGGGGATCGAAATCTATGAAAAGAGCCGCTTTGGCTGTTGTTGTTACCAGGACAAAGTCAGCTTTAAGATCAGTAAAGTTAGACTGTTGGCCTTGTTGATATGACACAGTAACTTCATCTGAATGGCTAATATGCTTGACTGTAGAATTAAGAAGAATGGTAGCATTAAGGCCTTTCCGAAAAGCGTTGGGGAGATGGTCTGACCCACCAGTCACTTCATAGTACCTTTAAAAAAAAACATACAGTATATACATTTTAGCATGAATTCTGTAATAATCAGTGTCTAGTAAATATTTTAATATTTTAGCTTCTATTTCACAGAATTAAACAATAAAACGTACAATGTACAAGCGCAAAGAAAACTCTGTATTTACCATATTTTTCGGACCATAAGGCGCACCCGATTATAAGGCACACTGTCAATGAGCGGATCTGTTTTCATACATAAGGTGCGCCAGATTATAAGGCACATAAAGTAAAACAAAACAGTCAGATAACTCAAACTTTATTCCAATAATTCTTCTTTCTTCCTCCACCTCTGTACCATTGATTCATTAATGTTGAATTCTCTTGCAGCTGCTCTCTTCCTTCAACTGCGTGACTGATAGCCTTGAGTTTGAAATCTAGTTCATAAACATATCTCTTAACAGGTGCCATTTTGGGGTCCTTATACACACATAATAGGGTAATATTATTTTAAAGCACAGTAAGTTTTTCTCCACAATGCTTCTGAGTACGGTAGCCGTAATCCATCAAGCGGTCCGGCTTTGTAGCTTACCAGAGTTGTACTAAAATCTTTTTTGACAAATTTGAGCGCCGTGTGCCACATAAAATCGTTTCGAGGTCAGTAAGCACAACCAGAATTTGGCGCATATAAGCACATAAGGCGCACTGTCGATTTTTGAGAAAATTAAAATATTTTCAGTGTGCCTTATAGGCAGAAAAATACGGTACTGTTGACTCCTGCTGAAGGCAATACAGCCTTAAGTAAAATTTTCATTATTTTTCAGACAGAAATGATGACACATCACATCAGGAAAACGTGCTATCAGGTTAAAGCAGGGTTTGGCAACTGCAGGCCTCAAGGGCCGGTGTACTGCAGGTTTTAGATATCACCCTGGGTCAAATGATTAGATAATTACCAGGCCTCTGGAGAACTTGATGGCATGTTGAGGAGGTAATTTAGCTGTTTAAATCACCTGTGCTGGATCAAGGACACATCTAAGACCTGCAGTACCCTGGCCCTTGAGGCCTGGAGTTCCCCTACCTCCTGGTTAAAGCAATGAATTGTTATCTCCTCAACTTCAAATGATTAAAACCTACAGCTCATCTAAAGTTGTAAATGAACAGTTGAAGCACTGATCTTAATCTAAATAAGGAAATAAGAATTTCTGTTCCATTACGGAACATTTCATGATTTGATTTATTGATATATTTCACTTATGTTTGTGAACTCTTCAATGAAAGAAGTTATATTTAGTTTAGTTAGAAGGTCTTACGTGACGTTGTCAGAAACATCAGTTTGGTCATAGATCATTTCAGTGAGTGCAGTGTACATAAGGCCCTGCTCATTAAGTAGGTCTCCAATCATCCTAATGGCTTCAGAACTCAGACCACCTTCTTCTTTCAGGTAATCCTATTAGAAAAACAAAGTTTCTGGTTATGAAATCAAAGTCGGTCATAGGGAAAAAATAAAGTTTAGCTATCATGAAATTTACCTTCACAGAATAGCGGTCAAATTTTATCAGTGCAGCTTTACAACCATGTTGTATGACTTCGTTTTTCACCTACAGAAATATACATCAGTGATACAATTTCACATATACACATCTGCATCTCGACACAGTCTCATATACAGTAAGAAGATGTAATACCTGAATGAACTACCTTAGAGCAGTCTAACCTGATGTTAGAGCTGTGTTAACCTTTTAGCATCCATGTCATTAAAAGCAACTAATCTAGGGTTTGGGCTTGTTTTAACCAAATGCTATGTAGGCCAATTTTCAGAAATTAGGATATGTTTCCTTTAAGTTGATGTCTCCTACATGCATTTAAACATGCAATGAACAAAGCTTTTCTATTTGTTGGCTTTTTTAAAAAAAATATTATTTACAAGAACAGTGGTCAAAACCATCCCCAAATTTAGCTGTGTTGGCAGTGACTTTGCATATAATTAGTTAAGTAGACAGGGATAACTTTCTGCAAGTAGAATTTTCATTTTTAATAAAAGCTTATGCATATACAAATTAAACTGTTTTCAAATGTGTTGTGTTCAAGTACACAATCTTTATTTTTGACACTATATGAAATAAGAACAAATAATAATAATAATCATAATAATCATAATAATAATAATATCCATGTGATGCACTTTTTTGTTGACATGACTATATATTTTTACATTCTCATTTAACACTTGTTTTAAAACGGATATCGTTCAAATAAGTGTTTGTATAAAAATCCATATTCTCACAACTGTTCAGCTTAAAAATAGGTCTGTTAGATTTAGACTACACAAAATCAACTAAATTCTGGTGTTTATGTTGAAACATTTAACGCCAACTGGTAGAACTAACCTAACCCCTCCACATACCTTTTCTAAGGCTTGCTGTAGGAGAGCGTCAGCCGATTTATGCATCTCATTTCCTGTTAGATTGTATTTCAGGATGTCAGGGTTTTTCCTCACTTCCCATGTCCTTTGTGGCTGTATTCCATTCACCAGGTAGAAAGTATTATTGTCATCCATGACGAACTTATTCAGGTGAACTCCCAGATCCTTCGCAAACTGAAGGACAATACTGTTGAAAACCAATCATGTTGTGACCCAGGGTTTGACAGATAGATTAGGAGCAGAAGTAGCCTCTATCACCACTGTGGTATTAAAAATGGCCACCTTTTAAATAACTGATTTTACTCACTAATGAAAACTTGGTATCCTCATAGCCCCAAGTTCAGCATACCAGCCCTCTTTGTCATTCCTGTAGGTCTCCACACGTCCACCAACTCGTCCACTAGCCTCTAATATGGTGACCTTATTTAAATATGACAAAAAACAAATACATATTATTTAATATGTATGAAATATTGTTTGCTTTCTTTATCCTCAAACACTAATCTCTTTGAAAAGGAAAGTGATATAATTAAAAATGCAAAACCTCCAGCTGTTTTCACTACTCCAGGACTACTAATAGGTTTTTCAGTACTTCTAATAATTATATATTAAGGCTAAGAAAAACAAAGGTTTGTCTGTTACAGATAATACAACAGAATTTTAAAAAAACAGAATAAAAACATGTTATGTCAGACCTTATGTCCTGCTTTGCTAAGTAGCCTGGCAGCTGTCAATCCAGCCATGCCAGCTCCAACAATGACAACATGACGAGATGTGTTTGTTTGTGGAAGACCGATCTTGGCTGTCTGCAGAAGCGTCTCATAGTCAGTGTCATTCAAACAATCAGCTAGAACATCCTTCAGCCTGTTGGTAGTGTGACTTTGACACAGAGTGAGCCATAAAGCACTGACAGCAACTGCAGACAAAAAAAGGACATGTTGTACATCAGCATGTAACAGAGCCTTTCAATAAATTTAAATCACCAATATTTATGTTTAAAAATAAGTATTTACGTAGAGAGCATTTAAGGAAACTACTTTTTCATAACAATGTATTTTGTAGGATTTGTAACACATCAGTATTAAATTAGCGTTTTGGTTTCTTTTCAACTAGATTTTAAACACTTTACATCTGGAGGCTGACACTACTTCAGTAACAGTGCAAAATATCACATACTCACATAATTTCACTACAATTGGATCCATTGTTCACGTTTGTCTTTTTTTCTTCTGAGGTGATTTGAGAAAGAATGTACACTTCAACACATATGAAAATACATAAATGAACAAAATGCAACCGTTTGTAGTTTTAGCTGTCTCATCCCTTTGTGACATAGGACAGCATATAAACTCACTCTGTTCTGGTTAAGAAATCCTAACACTGGGATAGAAATGTCTTCAGGTTTTTTTATTTGCAACAGTAGTGAGAGATATAATTAAACATTACTAATAATTAATATTTTGCGTTTTACTCAGGAAATATAGTTATATATAGGATGTTTAGTTTTACATCACTCAAAAAAAAGATTTTAATTTACAACTGGCTTTTAAAAGAATGTGCTAATAATAATAATCATATTACTAAATGCTTTTATTTATTCCACGTTTCTGTAGATTTTGGCTATATTTCTTCAATTTAACTCAAGTAGTAATTCTTACCACGTGAAGCTCTGTCAGAAATGAGACAGAAACTATCATGAATGGCCTTATATAGTGAGAGACTGGGTATTATTTGGAAAGGTGTGTATGTTTGTTCCTCTGAATTTTCTTAGAACAGTTTTCTTCTGACTATGTGACACTATGTGTGACACATACTGTATGACCGCTCCTATACTGTTTTTTTATTAGAGATCTCCTTCATCATTGTTCATAGACAAGTAAGTGCCTGTCTATCGGAAATTGTACAAATGTGATGAAAACACAGTTGGATCCGATGACAGTATCAAATTTCACCTCAACCGCTTTCACCACCATCCCATAAAAAATACAAGGATACATGACATGTACAATTTCACAGTTTCACAATTCTTAAAGCTACCATTTTCCTTGATCTGAGCCACACTGGATCTACATTGCATCTAAACAGCATCCATGCACAAACATTTGTAGAATGCTTACAAATTTTTAAATATTTTCATCTTTAAGTATTTTATTATATTGGGGAAAGTAATCAATTTTAAGGGCTAAATAATATTTTCAAATGACAACAGATCGATTAAATCCTTGTATGATTTTCACTTCTGGCATTTTTTGGTATCCTTTTGTTCAGACAGAGGACATATTTAGTGTTTTAAAAATGAGTCTAAAATAGAATTTTACTTTATAGGCCATAGACACATATTGTCATTATCTCAGTTTCAGACAGTAGAGAAAACATAAATGTTTAATGATTCCAAACAAAGTGTATTGTAAGTGTGATTTGTTTTTGCTATAAGGTTATTCAAATTAAGAATCCACAACATAAAGCTTATCTTCCTTATCTTCAAAAAAATGGTTTGGGACAATGTCTTCATTAACATTAGTATATGTTTATTAATATGTGTTCCAACCATTCTCAGCTTCTGTTTTGAGAAGATACTGTACCAAGTTGTATGACGTGAAAAAAAACATGTGGCCCTGAGGTCTTCAGACACATCTAGCACCTAGTAGTTTCTTTCAGCAGCTCCTCCTTCTAGCTTCAACTCCCCTCTTGATCCGTAGACACCAGCAAGGCAGGGGATAGTACGCAAGCAAATGGATGATGTCCACATCTTTCTACTAGTCACTGAAAATATGTCTCCTCTGAAGACTGATCAGACTAGACTGGGGAATTCCAAGTGACGTCCATCTTCAGATTGACTTTCAGAATCTGAAGACTTTAGAATGATTCTGGGATTTGATTTGTTTTTTGATTGACTGATTTCGAAATTATCCTCATAGTGTAAGACTTCCACATTGCTGTGTGCCTGTCTCTCTTCAAACATGAGCTCTAAAGTCCTCTGACAGTTAAATCCTTTGGTTATATTGAGGTTGAAAGACTGTGTACTGTGATGTAGAAGTACCCACTTGATGTGCAGGTGTGAGGGATAAAGAGCTAGAAAATATGAAAAAAACAAGAAATTGGTTTGCAGATGATGGAGGTTAGAGTGCAAATATAAATGTGTTGGGTATAGAAGCATATGTCCTCAGTTATTATTTTTGGTCTGTAAATATTTGTCACACCCAAATACCATACAAGGCTTAAATCAGTTGTTTACTAAATGTTAAATGTGTTTCTGCAGGAGCAATGTTTAGTTGGAAAAACAAAATCATCATGAATTTCAGTTATATATTTGATTTATATATGGGTTACTGAATGAAAATATTTCATCGATTATTATAAATGTTTCCATGCCTCCATCAATATAACTTTTAATCCTTTTAAATTGCAAATAAAAGATTGCTGGTTCAATTCCAGATGGTTCAGTTTCCTAGGAAGGGCCTCTGCCGTAAATAGTAAATCAGACATGCAGCGCTACCAAAGAGAGCAGCAACAAGTAGCTTTTTCATAATTATATGTTTAGTGTTTAAACTTCAGCAATCTGAATACCTGTCCATAATAACTACTCTTTAACTCATGAACAAAAGGTTAAACAAAAACTTGTCTCGTAACATGTAAAAACAGTGAACATGACAAGATCAACCAGAAATGTTTGCAAAGTAACAGATCTCTGTGGCAAGCTTTCAACTTAGAAGAATTACCTTTTGTCTGCGCCCTAAAAATTGTGCAACCATTTGTCTGTTCTTTTCTGTGTAAAGGAGGGTATAATAAATAAGCTAAGACTTTGAGAAGTTGCCAGTAAGAGTGCACAAACAAGTTAAAGTTGTTTTTCCGTTAAATGGCCGTTTGTGCTGACATTGTGTCTCTCTCATTACCATGCCTGGAGGGCTTCACCCCAAGTTCATGCTAAACAGAGGGAAAAACACCAAGGACTAGAGCAGGGGTCGGCAATTTGCAGCTGCGGAGCCACATGCGGCTCTTTAGTCCTTAATTTGCGGCTCCGCGTGGTTTGGGAAAATAAATTAGAAGTATTTAGCTGAAGTGTATTTTATTTGTGTTTAGTTCTTTTTTAACTTGTAGTTCTAAATTGGAAGATTATTGTGATTTTGAAATATAAAAATAAAACTATATTCTATCATTTTTTCATCGCTTAAAATAAGCGTCACACTCACGGAAGCCGGTATATCCGCCAAAACGCCGTGCATTTATTGAGACTTTCAACCCAGGTAGGCCAATTATGGATCTTCGGATCCACATTATGGTAAATGGTAAATGGCCTGTATTTGTAAAGCGCTTTACTAGTCCATGTCGGCAGTTATGTCGGCAGCTATTCTCCACCGTGAACTATGTTAAAAACAAACACCACTCACGCCTCACAGATGACAGCTTACAGTCCTGCGTAAAGATGAAAGTGACTTCGTACAGCCCCGATTTGCAGACGCTATGCGCAGAGGTTCAGGAGCAGAAGTCCCATATCACGGCAGACCCGACGATGTTTGCACGAACATGCTTTTCAGCATCTCTTTATTGATCACTTTTCACACACGGTTGCTGTACGCATACAGCCGGCTGTAGCTTTGCAGCTCACAGCCCGACACACACCAACACAACAGCAGAGATAGCACAGACGATTGCGGTGCCGCTCAGGTGCGTCCTCCTACCCTGAAGCGGCACTGCAGACGACGCCCCGCCACACACATTAACCTGGTAAAATATATATTTAGGCAGAATTTTGCAAATATCTATTTTTCTTTATTCAGCAGCATAGTGCTTTTTTTCAATTACTTTTTAAAAGCCAGGCCAAGGCTCCAAAAGCCCAAAGGCGACATAAGGGTGGCGGCTCACAAGAGTTTGGATCATGGATCATTTTAGTTCAGCTGGGCGTCTTTTCTTTTGTTATATTTCTTTGAGAGTTCAAAATGTGTTAATTACATAAATAAAATGTAATTTTCTCTGTAGCACTCCATGGATTTCATAAGCAACACACCTTAGTTGTTCACACAAAGCATTAAAGTAAAAAACAATTTATACAGTGTTATTGTGGAGGTAAGCATCAACGACACAGAGCTCTCAGTTCACACTCCTTCTTTATTTGTCTCCAACATCAACTGCCATATCGCGCCACAAAACAGAAGAACACACTTCCTCAACACTGGGTGTGAGTGGAGCCCTCTAGTGGTCCACCACACATGCCCCCCCCCGAACACCCAGCAAAACTAGTCCAGGACCCGGGGCCTAAGCAAACGGCCGGAACGGCTGAACCGGGGGGGTGGGGAACTGACAGAGGGCAACCCAGCCCGGAAGCGAGGCTGGCACTGGCGGTCAGAAAAAGCTGCAGATGACTCGGACTCCGGTGATTGTGGATCACTCCTGGGGGAAAAAACAGAATCCATCAGCCCGGTGGCAGGTGGGCGGCCGCGACGAGGGGCCTGGGCCGGGACCACCTGATCCTCTTGCATAACATGTGCAGGCTTAAGTCTGTCAACAGAGACCACCTCCTGCTGACCGCCAAAGTCCAAAATGAAATGTTTGTTGCCTGGTTTAAGAACCCTGTACGGCCCGTCATATGGTGGACGCAGCGGAGTCCTATGGGCATCGTGCCTGACGAAAACGAAACGAGCAGAGTCCAACGAACTCGGAACAAAAGTGTCAGGCAGGCAGTGGTGCACAGGACCAGGAACAGGAAACGATCCTTTCGGGGGGCGAAAAGGCAACAAAGAGGGATCAAAACATGGGGGAGGGCTCTCAGGCAAGAATTCCCCGGGGACCCGGAGGGGCTGGCCGAGGACCAGTTCAGCCGGGGAAACCCCGAGGTCTTCTTTAACCGCGCTACGCAATCCCAGCAAAACCCACGGAAGACGGTCGACCCAGTCGCCACCTGTTAAGGAAGCCCGGAGCGCGGCCTTAAGAGACCGGTGAAACCGTTCGCACATCCCGTTAGCTTGCGGGTGGTATGCTGTGGTGCGGTGGACTTTGACCCCCAGGCCGTCAGCCATAGCAGACCAAAGCTCAGAAACAAACTGTGGGCCCCTGTCCGAGGTAATGTCAGCAGGGGGACCGAAACGGGAAACCCACGTCGACAAAAACGCTCTGGCCACCGTCGCCGCTGTCGTGGACGCCAGTGGCACCACCTCCGGCCACCTGGTTGTGCGGTCCACCACAGTCAAAAGGTGCGTGAAACCCTGTGACTGCGGCAAGGGACCAACCAGGTCCACATGAACGTGATCGAAACGCCGACCGGGGATACGGAAAGGTTCAAGGGGTGCCTGCGTGTGCCGGTGGATTTTTGAGCGTTGGCATGGGACACAAACCGCCGCCCATTCTTTCACCGTCTTGCGAAGGCCCGGCCAAACGAACCTGGCGCTGACCAGCTTGACCGAGGCCCGGACGCCGGGATGAGAGAGGGCATGCACCGAGTCAAAAACACGACGACGCCACGAAAGGGGAACCACCGGGCGGGGGCGGCCGGTAGAAACGTCGCAAAGAAGGCGCGGACCGCCGTCCCACACCGGGGTGTCCTCCAGCACGAGGCCCGTTTTCATTGACTTAAGCGCCAGGATGTCCGGGTCAGCATACTGCTCGGCGGCCATGGCAGCGTAGTCGACGCCGACATACACTGGAGAAACCAACACACGTGACAGACAGTCAGCGACGTGATTGGACTTACCAGCCACGTGCTGAATGTCTGTGGTAAACTCCGAAATGGCCGCCAACTGGCGCTGCTGGCGTGCGCTCCATGGGTCAGAGACCTTGGACATCGCAAACGTCAAAGGTTTGTGGTCAACGTACGCAGTAAAGTTGCGACCCTCGAGGAAAAAACGAAAATGCCGTGTCGCGAGGTGCAGGGCTAGCAACTCCCTGTCAAAAACACTGTACTTGCGTTCGGCATCCCGGAGCGTACGACTGAAAAAGGCGAGCGGTTGCCAGAGACCTGAAACCCGCTGTTCCAACACCCCACCCACTGCCACGTCGGACGCGTCGGTGGTCAACGCGATCTCCGCCGACGGGAGCGGGTGTGCCAGCAGGGCGGCGTCAGCCAGCGCAGACTTGGCTGCGGAAAACGCATGGATGCGTTCCGGCAGCCAGTCAACCGGATCTTTGGCTGTTTTACCTTTTAAGGCAGCATAGAGTGGCTGTAGCAGGTGGGCAGCTCTGGGGAGAAAGCGGTTGTAAAAATTTATCATCCCCAAGAACTCCTGCAACGCTTTAACCGACGTGGGGCGTGGAAAAGCTGAAACGGCCTGGACTCTGTCGGGCAACGGAACCACACCTTCAGCGGAAATGCGGTGCCCGAGGAAATCCAGAACAGGCAACCCAAACTGGCACTTGGAAGGGTTGATGATCAGGCCGTGCGCTGCCAAACGCTGGAAAACCTGGCGCAGATGGGACTCGTGCTGGCTCGCTGAGCAGCTGGCCACCAATATATCGTCCAGATAAACAAAAACGAACGGCAGCCCACGCAAAACTGAGTCCATCAGCCGCTGAAAGGTCTGGGCGGCACCTTTCAGGCCAAACGGCATGCGCAAAAACTCGAACAAGCCGAAGGGGGTAATGACAGCGGTCTTAGGGACGTCTTCGGCGCGCACGGGAACCTGGTGATACCCCCGCACCAAGTCAATTTTAGAGAAAATCGACGTTCCGGCGAGGTTGGCAGAAAAATCCTGAATGTGGGGGATGGGGTAACGGTCATTCTCCGTGGCATTATTTAAACGGCGGAAATCTCCGCACGGCCGCCACCGACCGTCTGATTTGGGCACCATGTGAAGCGGAGAGGCCCATGCACTGTTCGAACGCTGTACAATGCCAAGGCGCTCCATGGCTGCAAACTCTTCCCGAGCGACGGACAGTTTCGCGGGGTCGAGGCGGCGCGCGCGCGCGAACACCGGGGGCCCGACCGTGGGAATATAATGCTCAACCCCATGCTTCGTTACCGCGCCAGAGAAATCAGGGACAGACAGCGATGGAAACTCTGAAAGCAAACGCTGAAAAGCATCCCCGGAGGTCACTACATTAGCCCGAATTAGGGGTTCGGCGGCCCGTGTAAAACATGGCAGCGAAGAAAACGAAAGAGCATCAATTAAACATCTGTTAGCAACATCGACAAGCAGTCCGTGAGCACCTAAAATAGGTACAGAGCTAGCGGCAACAACAAAGTTCCACTGGAAATCCCGGCCATGAAAACAAACAGTCACCAACCTTTCCCCAAACGTTTTGATGGGAGAGCCATTAGCTGCCATGAGCTGCGGCCCACAGTTCGCTGCTAGTCCGTCGGCAGCGGTAGGGGGAAGGAGGCTCTTCTGGGAGCCG
The DNA here is from genome assembly GCF_036321145.2 of Pelmatolapia mariae. NCBI lineage: Eukaryota > Metazoa > Chordata > Actinopteri > Cichliformes > Cichlidae > Pelmatolapia > Pelmatolapia mariae. Next base: position 57,011,262 of record NC_086229.1, on the reverse strand, counting down.
GAGTCCACGAGAAAACGTCTCCCGGAGCGCGAGTCCTCTATGAAGAGCAGCCTCTCTGTATTGCCAGCGGTCGCGGCTGCTACGGCGCGCTGGCGGGTCCGTTTCCCTGGGCCGTGAAAGCGCAAGGCGGCAGGCAGCGACGCGCTCTGTCGCCAAATCGCTGATGGTAGAAACAGATGTTCTTGCCGCCGTGTAGCAATCCCTGCCGTCAGCAAGGGGGCGGATGCTCCGGGGGAGGCAGGTGGTGGCGTGGAAGGCGTCGCCGGCGAGTCCGTAGCCACGGCGTGAACGTTGAAAGTGCGGCTAGCCAGGAGAATGCGATCCGCTTCTTCAGCCAGGGAGCGATAATCCTTCGCAGGCAGAAGCGGGGAGTTTGCGAGGACGGCTCTCACGGCGGCCGGTAGCTGGCGGAGGAAGAGGTGGGCGAAGAGGAATCCCCCGTCATCCGGCCCGTGCAACGACAGCATGTTCTCCATGAGCTCGAGCGCGGTACCGCCACCCAAGCCTGACAGGTTGAGGAGCTTTTCGGCTCGTTCAGCGTCGGAGAGGGCATAGCGCCGAAGAAGCAGCTCTTTAAGGGCGGCGTATTTCCCTTGGGCGGGTGGGTCCCGGAGGAGCGGCATCGCGCGGCGGGTGGCCAGCGGGTCGAGTGAGGCCACCACATGGTGATACTTCGTGTCGTCAGCCGAGATGCCGCGAAGGGCGAACTGAGCCTCCACGTGCACGAACCATGACGGGGGGTCATGGAGCCAAAAGTCCGGCAGTTTCAGCGCCACAGCGAACGTAGCTGCAACAGGAGGCGGAGGTCCGGCGGCCGCCGATGCCTCCAAAGCGGAGTCTGCGTTATCTGCGGCCCGTTGCATGCTCGAGTCAGGGGTCACCAATGTGGAGGTAAGCATCAACGACACAGAGCTCTCAGTTCACACTCCTTCTTTATTTGTCTCCAACATCAACTGCCATATCGCGCCACAAAACAGAAGAACACACTTCCTCAACACTGGGTGTGAGTGGAGCCCTCTAGTGGTCCACCACATTATCTTCATTTTAGACGTCAAAATGTATTTGCGGCTCCCAGTGTTTCCTTTTGCGTGGAAACCAAATGGCTCTTTGGGTCTTAAAGGTTGCTGACCCCTGGACTAGTGAGTGTCAGAACCACTATCCAGGATGAGTCAAACAAGATCCATGGGGTCAAATGATTGCCAGAATCTAACATGTGATTGCAGCACATAACAGCAGGGTGCAAGATGCTAGCAGGTAGGGCATACATGGAAGGCCATAACTGAGTATCCAGAAAAGTATATAGGGACATCTGTGCTGAGTATGGCCTGGTAGACCTGAGGTCAAAATGGGACATGTCCCCTAGGGTGGTTTTGAATGAGGTAAGATCATGTGGGACTTCCAGATGCAGATATCTAACGAACTGTCACAGGAAGATGGATGGATTGGAAGGAGTTGAATAGAACCAGTCTGCATGGATTTAGATGGCTATTTGGGCCCTCAGCCCTTTGGGCTGGGGTTTATAAGTCAAGGGATGAATAAACAGCAAAGCTAAGGGCTTCAATGGCTCTAAGTCGCTGCAAACATTTTCTCCAGAGTAATAAAATTTGAGTCCCAAAAGGTTAATTATGTTCATCTGGACATAGCTTTTTTGGGAGAAATATTTTAAGACAATTTAACCAACTTTGGCAAGGACTGTCTAAAATTTGATAAGAGCTGAGTACTGACAGATCCAAGAGAGAAAAGTTAGCAGCTCCATAAGAAATGCACCTAAGAAACGAACATAACAGGTTTAATCACTCTCATTCCTGCATTTTGAGCCTGGAGAAAGGAACTCCCACGGGTACATTTGCAACAGTTCCCACATGTAATGCTCAATCTTGTCACTGCATGCTCTTTTTGTAAATGCCGGCAGCACATTGTGTTTGCCTAAAGCCAGTTTGTAATGGCACAACATGTTCAGGCCTTAAGTTTCTGTCTGTATGCAGTTCCCAGTGAACAAACACAGTTTAACCCGAAGGATAAAGCAAGCGGAGTTTTGCGTGACAGTTTGTGGACAAGTTAGAACGTGACTTCAGTGTGATGAGAAAACAGAAATGCAAAAGCAGTCAGCAGCCTGGTCTTGTTACCTGCAAAAACTTTAAAACACAGATATTTAGCAGAATTATTTATGGCAACATTATTACAGCATTAAATGGCATAATGTTAATATACACACGTGCTATCTTAGCTTGTAAATATGACTGTACCATTTAACAGGAAATGATCAGAATCAGAATACATTATTAATCCCTAAGGAAATTATGTGGCTGTTCCAATGCAACAACAACAGTAACAGACTGAAGTAATTGAAATAATATTGTATATTACAAAGTTACAAATTATTTAAAAAATCACTCTAATATATAATATCAGCATTTACAGCAAGATTCAGTGGCAGAAAGTGTTCAAAGGTAGTTTCTTTTAAACATTAACAATTACAAGAGTTTAAAACTGAGCACCTTTGAATCAACACTCCATCAACCAACATTGCAGATTTTCTTGAATATATATTGTAAGTTAAATATATTTGGACAAATACTACATATGGGTGATATTGTTTCCCAATAAAAAATCTAACTATACAGTATGATATATAATAAACTATCTGACAAAATATTTGTTTTAAATACATACAAACATAAAGTCACAGGTCACACGTGTGTCCACAAACACACACCAGACTATATAAACAGGCATTTGAAAATGGTCCTAAAACAATCAAAAAACAGCCAGGTGACCACAGCCAACTTAGATGGCCAAAATCATCCTAAAAGGAAAATTTAAATGAAAAAAAGTAAAAGTAAAGTGTAGCTTTAGCAGACTTTCTGCAGATAAAAAAGGAGGTTTTATTAAATACTTGAATAAATTGTACTTAATATACTATCTGACAATACGTAACTGGACAATTATCTCCTGACATTTGGATTCTCATTACTTGGATGTTCTAAGGAGCTTTCCAAGCTCCTTAGACTACGATGACCTGGATGACTGAGAACCTTCACAGACTTATTACTTGAATGGATTCATCATCCAATGTTTTATTGTTTGCAACAATGCAAGAGCCTCAATACACACAAATCAGTTCTCAATCACTTTTACGTTCAGAATAAAGTGACCCTTAAACTCACAGACACTGTTTAGAGCAGATTAAGGAGTATCATAACTGGTGGCTGTAGCTCAGGAGATCCCTGGCTTTTCCAGTCAGCTTTACAAATATTCTGACAAGATACTAATCCAAACTTCCCTTAATTGCATTCATTTGAGTATTAATGACTGTGAATGTTGGATACTAAGCACTTAAGCACAAAAAAGTCCTGGTGTATATCTGTAAATTTTGTATGCTGTATAGAATACAATAGAATGCATTGTATTGTCACTATACACATGTACAATGAGATACAGAGCATTGCCTACTGAGTGCAGACATGTGGGAAAATAAAGACCGTGAGGTGCACAGTTCTGCAGCACTATATACATATACAAAAAATATTAAAAGTATTCAAAAAATATCAAATGTACCAATATAAAATCTGAAAAAATAATAGCGTCATATATTTACAGTCTGGGTTATTGCACATAAATTTGTTACTGCTGCGCTGGCAGACCATGGGGAAGAGGGGAAATCAGGACCCAAAATGCAGGACTCTTTGGTGCAGAAAGCAGCACGTAAATTAAATATTGCACTGTGGTGATATTAGTTGTGTAGTCTGTGTATAGAGGAAAGGTCTTGGATAGCAGAAAATCAACTGTCGACCTGTGTCGTCAGTGCTTGTGTGACTCGGATGAATTTATCCCCAGCAGTAGAGGTCACTCTTGGTCTCTTCTCTCCTGGGGCGGTCCTCATGTGCGACAGTTTTGTCATTTTGCAACTGCACTTGGGGTGACATTTGAAGTTTTAGCAATTTTTCACACTGACTGACCTTCATTTCTTAAAGTAATGGCAGACTGTAATTTCTCTTTATTTAGCTGACTGGTTCTTGCCATAATATGAATTCTACCTGCTGTCAAATAGGGCTGTCAGCTGTGTACCAAACCTGACTTCTGCACAACACAACTTATGGTCCCAACCCCATTAAGAAAGCAAGAAATTCCACAGATGACCCCTGATACGGCACACCTGTGAAGTGAGAAGTATTTCAGTTGACTACGTTATGGAGCTCATTGAGAGAAGGCCAAAGGTTTGCAGTGCAGTCAACAAACAGTGACTACTTTGACAAATCTATATTATAAGACATAGTTAGGATTATGTATATTTTTGTCTTTGCTACATAATTCCATATATTTAGCTTAATATATTTGTTTTCTTTATTTGTATCTAAAATGCTGAAAGTATTAAAAATAAAGAAAAACATTAAATGAAAAAGTGTATCCAATTTTTTTGACTTAGTTTAAATAGTGTTTTCATGCATTAGTAAAACGAGTATCATGCATTAGTCATGTAAGTATATATTAAAAACCCACAGAGCATTCAGTATGATATGACCTCTGCCCTGTTACCAAATCTGAAAAGGGGACAGTGCACATAGTTTTTTTTTCCTTTCAATGATACCTCAAGGCTTATCTTTACTCCTAAAGGACAGTTTAAACTGGAAAATGAAAATGTCAATAGATAAAACTTTGCCACATGCCCACAGAGACACACTCACGGTTTCATAGTTTTTTATCCAGATTTAGTAAGTCTGTAGATACTGTGCCATTTTTTATTTTTCTGGTCACCTTGCATAGCAATACCAACAATAGCCATTAGATGGGAGCAGAGCAACTACTCCACAACTACTGATCTGTGATCTTTACCAGATAACACGTCACCGCCAAACCATCTAAAGAAAAAAGCTTTAGCATTGCGGAGGTCTGTGTGTACTCAGCCAGAGTTTGCAGAATATACCATATGCATGTAACTAAAAAAGCTTTATGATGTATAAATGTTTACTTTATCAAAAGCAATCGTTGTTAGGGATTAATACTTAACATTTCTACTTTTGAAAATTTATGAATGAAAGTGCAGTGGGAGAGAGTCATACAGAAACTGGTCCATACACACTGCAGTTCTCCTTTTTTGTTAGTTTTGGTCCTAGAATAGAATTTAGATCAGGGAGTATCTCCGGATCAAGTTGAGTTTCTGGATGGCATCTGGGCTAAAAAGGTAAAAATCAGATTTGATATTCTACATAAGAAATTAACACTATTTGTGCACCACCTCACTTGCCTTCATTATCATAGCATCACTAACACCCACTGAGCTACTGTCATCTGCTTTCACACAGTCTGACCGAACAAATATAGAAAGTCTTTGGCTTGTATTGAGTAGACGTGGCCGTAGCATTAAACAAGACACCACTTTTTCAATCAACCATATTTCAGTTACAGACATGTACAGAATTGTGCTTCACGGGTATATTTGTCTGCTGACCACAAGCTTAGTGTGTCTGTTTAAAAAAACAGTTTCAAAACACTTTAAGATTAGGAGTTAACCACCGTGAGTGTCTTTGAAAGCCAATGCAGCTCTTTTCTTGTAACAGCATTCATACACTTGTAAAAACACAAACACAGTTAAGTTCAACATCTAAATAACAAACATGTCCTTTTGTTAGTATTCAAACTTCATAAGAACCACATGGGTCTGGCTTGCATCTGTAGCTAAATGAATGCACACGAGCTATATCAATTTATAGACCGCATGTCTATAAATTGGTGCGCATCACCAAACCTGATCTGAAAATGTACTGTACAGCTCGTTCAAGTACAAGCTGGATAAACCGCTGCTCACTGTAAGGTATAAAGGACGTGCAGAACAAAAAGAAACTAAACTATTTGCTTTTCAGCATATCACACACCAACATGTTTTTAAATTTAAACATTAGTTTTCAGAGTGTCTGTTGTGAGTAAATTAATGATTTTCTACTATGGGTTGATAGGGACCTGCTGAGGGGATCTCTGTGATGGTTCCTGGTTCCGCTGTGTTAACAGGCGTATTAAATCAGTTGGATGCCACATTTTTTCTTAATAAAACACTCACCTTTGTTGCAAAAGTACTTGGCAAAGTTTCTAATGCTGCTTAATATAAATGTCATTATTAAAATATTTTTTTAATCACAGTTGAGTGTCTCGCATGGCTATGAGTCTAGAGGACAGTTCACATTCATCTTATGTTGGAAAGCTGCAGAGACAGGTAACTACAGTAACATCAGTGATAATGTTTGTTATGACTAAGTCACAATTTCAGTGGGTGGATTTGTTGGATTCGTTATTTGAACTAAGCTAAAAATGTATGATTTTTTGGATGAAATAAATAAATCTAAGCATTAAGATCACCCTTTTCTACACTTTAGCTCAAATACTTACAGGTACTGAATATATAGTTAAGATTCATTGACTCCACTTTAATATTGTCAGTGAGCAACGTCACTTAAATTATTTTCCTTGCCAAATTCTGATTCTCATTTTTGAACATCAGTAGATCAGTACACCACGTGTGCATTTGATATTTAATTTATATTAACTTTTATTAGGCTTAATCATACAATTTTCTGCAAAGGTGTTGCAGAAAAGAGATGGCAGAGATGTTGATAATGTTGCTTCTCTTTCCCCTTTCAGTCTCAGCACTCTCCACTCTCATCTGTTCAGATATGTTTTATGATGCAGGGTATTTTATTGTGCATTAAATAGAAAAAAGTCTGATGTACCTAAATTAATAAGTCAGCACCATAAAATACCCCTTTACAATAAAATGCTACTGTTGATATATTGAAAGAACTGTAATCTGTTTGGAACAATACAAAGATAAACTGCATAGGAAAAAAAAGAAGATTCAGCTTATTGTTGAATTCCATCAAGTGATCATTAAAACTAAATAAAATAAAATTATACATGTGCTACACAGGTGAATAACACATTCACCTGTGTAGCACAAGTAAAGGAATGATCATATTAAATTTGATATTAAAGCAATTTTCTGAAATATATCATCAGCAATCAATTAATTATTTTATCCACAATCATGTTTATGGTTTGGCCATAGTAACATAGGTTTGAAACATGACTATTTCCTTTTGTTTGTTTTTTTGTTTTTATTCTGGGCCTCATTTGTAACTAAGAAAGAAACCTAGAAAAAATGACCTGCAGATGATTTAGCTATTAACTAATGTGATCAATAATTGGTTTTAACTGACAAATTTGCCATGGTAACAGGGTGACGCTCTCTCTCTCTCTCTGTTTCCTGGGTGAGAGAGCACTTTTGTTGTTGTTGTTGTGCTAAGCTAATAGGCAGAATGCTACAGGGATAGCTCTAAAGAATGTAGCTTCATAGGCAGTGTAGTCCGTGCTGCAGGGAGAATGGACTACCATACCTATTATGTGTCTGTGAGCGAGGGAGGGAGAAAAAGCAAAAGCACGAGTTGTCACCGGGCAAAAACGGGAGCTGGAAGCATGTAAATATAATAATAACCACTGCAGGTCCCTTTACTACGGTTCGGAGCCGTGGACCTTCAGTAACAGTAATAAATCACAGCAATAGTACATTCACGTAGTTGTAAACAGCATGATAATATACTAAGTAATCCAAAGTATTCAGAATACGTTACTCTCATTGAGTAACGTAACGGAATACGTTACAGAATACATTTTGGGGCATGTATTCAGTATTCTGTAATGGAATACATTTTAAAAGTAACCTTCCCAACACTGCAAATAATAGAGGATAAACAAAACCAGATAATTCTGAGTTACTTCCATGTTTTCAGTCTCACTCATACCTTAGCATGTTTTTCAAAGCTTTTCTTTCATGTATCTTTCTCTCTTGCTCTCTCTGTAAAGTTTAAGACAAAGTACAGAAAAAATTCTGAACAGTATAAAAAAACCATATACCATCAGTTGGTAAAGAGCAACTTTTAATTTCAAGTTATGATTGATAATTTAAAGTGAGATTTATCTTACAAAAGCTTGGGAGTGATTACAGTTTACAAATTTTATATTTCATTTGCATAGTGTGATTATGATTTCTTGGGCCAGCTGATGGCTTTTTATACGGGGTCTGCATGTACTCAAAGCACTTTATATAACATGTGTTATTCATCCAGTAACAAAAGCACTTTTTTATGCTTAAGTGCTTTGTTCACACTGATGGATGCATCAGAGAGCAACTTGGTGTTAATATCTTGCCCAAGGATCTTTGGCATGCAGACTGGAGCCGCCAGCGATTGACCCACCAAACATCTCGTCACCAAATGTTAATGAATCAGCCCTTTTTCATCTGCTTTTACTCCTTAGTGGCTAAGGATGGTCCTTCCAACTTGCAGGAAGCTGCCCACCTTCACTGATGAAGATGATCTCAGTCGAGAAGGCAAATATAGCATTCTGGTAAGGTGCCAAGGGCATACACAGTGGGCTATGGTAGACTTATCCAATTTATCAAAACCCTGGTCATGGTTTGGCCTGGGGAGTTGTTCAAGGCGGAGTTGGCGGATATCAGTGGTTTACATGGGTATGTTCACAAATATCCCATGATGCCTCCACAAGTTGAGAACATGCTACAGACCCATGATAGACTGGCGACCTGTCCAAGCTATACCTTTCCTAGGATCGGCTCCAACCCAACAACACCACTGAAATCAAGGAGCAGAAAAGAATGAGTGGATGAAATAAATTTAACATTTTGTTTGTGTTATATTTGAATTTTTAGTGTCTATGATACAGTTATGTTACAAAAGACTCATGTACTAACAAATGCCAAGAAACAAGATAACTATTGTAAAACAAGTTTGTTATTAAATGTTATTTCTTGGAACAGTGAGTTCAGCTTCACTAGTCATACCCAGACATGAATATTGCCACTCTTAATAAATCAGGAATTCACTTAAAAAGAACCAGAGAAGCAGATTAAAGAGCAACATGATCATGCCCCGATCGAAAGGAAACTAAAGCATGGAGAAACAAAGTCATCTGGAAAGAGTTGCAAAACCATTTTGAAGTGAAAGACTCATTGTCAGGTATCACAAAAACTTGATTGCCAGTGGTGTTGTAACCAGTGATTCGTCAGTAATTCATTAGTCTCAACCATTCATCTCATATTAGGTGAATGCAGAGCATAAGGACTCATTATTCTCAGTCTTACCTACTGTATTGTAGAATAGCAAGCATCCTCTGCCACAGCTTGGTCGATACCTGGTGAAGCCATGTATGCAACAGTGGTTTTCACTGTTTCTGCTTTGAAGAGAGATGAAGTTGAATATGTTGGTTAACAAAATTGTATCTAATTAAAACACTTATTTACAACACTTTTTATCACATCTCAGGAATAACATTGTTTAAATTGTGATAATAAGTGCAATAAACAGGGAGAACAATTTAATATCGAAATAATTATTAAAGGAATACAAAATAACAGTTTGTGACTTTAGTGCTGTAATGTTGCACTGAAATGTATATAAAGGGGTAATCAACAGAGGGAAGACATGTAACAATGCCTACGTAGCAAAACTAATTAGTCATAGTAAAGTATATTTTGGCAACAATGTGATACTATGCTAGCAGCTCATTTCTTTGCAGTATTAGGCAGAAGAATGGTTTTGTGAAATGATCAAATGGCTGTGCTGAAACCTCTTCTGTTAGGTAAAATGCCAAGGTGATTAGACTTGATTGCAGAATGAATAAGTTTAGGCGAGCAAACAAAGGAATGGATCAGCAAATCAGAGAGCAGGGAGGGCAGATCGAGGAAACTTAGTGAATCAAGAAGTGCAGAGAATTAGTAAGGAGGAAATGAGGGCAGCTATGAAGATAATGAAGAGTTGAAAGATGAGTGGTACTGATGACACGGCTGTGGAGTTATGGAAAATTCTAGAGGGTAGAGCAGTTGACTTTTTAAGCAGATTTTACTAAATATTATGTGCAGAATTATACTAAAATATCACAATGATTCTTACCTAGAGGTTGACTGTCACCCTCGCCCAAAGAATCATAAACTGGATTAGGACACAATTCAACTTCATCTGATGGAGACAAACAGTGGGAGTGAGGTAACAGATAACCACAGCAACATCAGTAATTATGACCCATGTCTGCCACTCATCATGAATAATAGGAAATCACACCAGATTACACAGTTATTCTTAAATAGTGTAAAAAAAAAAAAAAGGGAAAACAAAAGAAAAGATTTCTTATGTGAAACTTAATCTAACTTATTTCTAAAAGTTCTTTAGTTGATCCTAAAACAGAGAGGTTGGCTAGCGCACCCTAATAGTATAGGTGTTTCTTACTACTTGTGTTCCTTGCTGTTTGATCTTCTGTTGAGCCTGAACCATATGCCATTGTTGACCAATAGACCAAAGCTGCAGTAAAAAAAAACAACAACAAAAAAAAAACAGAAAAATAACTACAATAATCAAAACAGATGAATAGAGTAGTTAAAGAAACTGAAAAAAACCCATTAGCAACTGAAGAATTAAAGAATAAAGCATATATAAGTGTGTGTGTGTGTGTGTGTGTGTGTATATATATATACATATTAATCTATATAGATAGATAGATAGATACATAGATAGATTTAATCATATATAAATTGCCTTTTTTCCCCATTGTTTTTTACCTCTGTACCAATCTTTGCGGAAGTGATAGAGTCCCGCCACTGCAATCAGAGTGCTCAGTAAAATAGTGGCAACGATCCAAGGTGTAGTAGCGGCACAGTGGCTCCTCTGGTTGTGACTGTCTAGATAAGTTGTTGAATTTACATTTAGTAAGTTTGAAGAAAGATTAAGTAAATTTCACTAATAATGATTTCACACTTGGATATTTTAAATGTTACATCTCCTGTACCAAAGTCCTCTACAAGGCTGAAAGATCCTTCTTCAATAACTGATGATTAACCCCACAAAGAAACAAACATATTGAAAAGCATTGCAAATATTTGCATCACAGATATGTATAAAATTTTTTGAAATTATTTTTTTTCACCTGTGAGACATGGCAGAGAGACAGACAGCCAGTTCTCTGGTGATCCTCCACCTCCTGAGATCTTGCACTTGTAAAGTCCTTCATCTGACTTGGAAACTCTGTGGATGGTCATGTTTCCTGAGGAGCTGCTCCTGTTGTGAACTCCATTTTTGTAGAAATCAGCTGCGATATTGGATGAAGACGTCTTGTTTCTGCAGCGCAGAGTCACAGCTTCTCCCTCCATCACCGGAACAGCAGGAATCTCCAGGATCACAGAACAAGCTGAATGACAAGTGATTTCAAGTTATAAAATGTTGAACTTGTGTTTGTTTGTGACAAAATACTGCCTTCACTAAAGCATACCAGTGACAGTGATGTTGATAATGTTGCTTCTCTTCCCTCCTGCTCTCCCACACCAGTATTCTCCACTGTCACTTGCATAAAGAGGATGAATGGTCCACTTTGATCCTGTTGTTATTACTGTTGTTTTCTTACTGGTTTTGTTGCGTTGCTCTACTTCCTCCTTCACCTTATATAATACATCTCCATGAGAAGGCTCTTCACAGTAAAAACTAACTGACTCATATTCAAAAAACTGGGATTTGTTTGGAACAATACGAAGAAAAACTGCATCTGAGAAAAAGATGACAAAATACAAAAAAAGATTCAATGTTATTGCTGAATCAACAAAGTGCTGGACTTAGGTTCCATCCATCCATCCATTCGCTTCCACCTATCCTTTTTCAGGGATGCGAGGGGCGCTGGAACCTTTCCCAGCAGTCTTAAGGTGAGAGGCGGGGTACACCCTGGACAGATTGCCAATCTGTCACAGGGCTAACGCATAGACACAGAAAACCATTTGCACTCACATTCACTCCCGCATTCACACCTATGGGCAATTTAGAGTTTCCAGTTAACCTATCCCCACTAAGTGCAGGTGGCAGCATGGTGGCATGGCGATTACCACTGTTGCCTCAGAGCAAGACGGTTATGAGTTCAGTTCCACCAGGCCAGGGTCTTTCTTTGTTGAGTTTGCATGTTCTCCCTCTATATGCATGGGTTCTCCACGGCTTCCTCCCACAGTCCAAAAACATGGATTTAAGGTGTAAATGAAAAATGTGATAACCAATAAAATGTGCATTACAGCTTTTGTGACCAAACCCAGTAAAGGTGGTGATTGACCAAAATGTTCTTTTTGGTGTTTAAATAAACCATATTTTCCTCCAATCACAAAATGATAAATAAGGAAACAGATATTACTCACCAACTTTCTGTGCACACAGCAGAATCAGCACAGTCATCACTAAAAAGACCAAATATAGTTACTATAAGATGTACCCACATCTTCAGACATGTTTAGACTTGCCAACTCTTAGAGTTAAAAGTGCTATTCCTTGTTACATTTCTAAGGTGTGACTACATGCTACGTGAAAGCTTTAAATCATGACAGCATTTTAACAACACTGTTAGCCTTAACAAACTCTTTATAGTTTAATTTTAATGTATAAACTGTGACAGTACTTACACAGTCTTACACAGTCTTACACATCAGACAGTCTTACACAGTCTGATGCACAGAGCTCTGACCTCCATGATGTCTTGCCGCAGACTGCATAGATGCTTCCTGTATGACCTTTGTGAAACAACTATGTGAAAATAGTTTTCAGAGAAGCGGAGCTGTTGCTGTGGTAGGTGAGGCAGAGCACATACTGATGCTTTCAAATCTATTTGTAGCCATTTAACATTCACCTTTTCATGCTTGCACAACCTAGCTAGTCACATTAATCCTAACAGCTTATGACTAAATTTCCATGGTAGCACTAAAAAAAAAACCTCAAGTAGCTTTATGTGATTGAAATTCCTCACTAATGCAAAAGCATTGAATAAATGAATATTTTGCACCGTGTAGTTGTATAGATATTAAACTGGTGGGACACCAGTGTCAACAACAAAGCTGTGTTCTCACAGTCTGACACAGAGACAAACAGCTCAGTGATGTTTTGCATCAGACACAAAAACAGACTTGAAACACCTCTAAATAGTTTTCAAACAACCAGAGCTGCTGTTATAAGGGTTAAACATCAGTAATTCCATTTATAACCAGAAAGTCACACTAGTGCTGCCTTCAGCACAGCATGTATTCATTTCTTATTCACTTTTTTACATTTGATTCACAGCACTGAACTAAATTGGTCGTAATCTGCAGTGGAAATGTAACTATATGTTGCAGCAAAGCGTACCTCAGAATGTGCTAAAAAGTATCTTTACATATACATATTACACTGCAAGTGTGCAGAGACGAATTTGCAAGTCAATGCCTCCGTAGTACTGGCAGTACCTTTCAATACATGTATAAGTACATCATGAAGCAGTGCAGACATTTTCCCACACAGCAACACACACTTATGCAGATTTACATGGTTGATCTGAGACTTTCATTTCCATTAAAATTCTTTAATACCAGAGTGATATTTACGTGTGCATATTGTGATATGTTTATGCCTTCCACATTCTCCTAATGAGAAGGTGTTGATACTCAGAGCACTCAGGCTCTACATCTGACCCCATTGTTTTAGCACTAATATTCCCCCATTGACAAGATCCTAACATTAGCAGAGCCCCTAAAATTATGTGATGATGTTATCATCAGTTTTAAAAGGTAAATAAGACTGGACTGCTTTAAGGATTTCTGTGAGGGAGAAAAGGGGTCTTGTATATGAGACACAGAGGTCTGGATGGTGCCTTCTTGAGGGTTATGTTGCCAGTATATTATAATAAAGAGGGGCAGAACATGAGCTTGTTTACAGCTTGAGGCACTTGCATCTAAGGGGGTTTCCATTTCTCCTTAGCGCCATGCGCCACCTAGTGACATGTTGGAGTAATGTCAAAGAAATCAGTAAATAAAGACAGTACAAAGATGTTCTAAAAATATTATTTGACTTATGAATTGGCTTTTGAATCCCTACTTCTGCTATTTATCACTTAAAATGACCTTTGAGACTTAGTCTGCCTCTCTCTCTCTAAATCTCTCTCTCCTGCTCTCTGTCTCGATCAATAGCATCATTCTAGTTTTTCACCATGGGGAAGCTCATAGGACGAGTCACTTTATTATCAAGCCTAAAGCTGAATATTTATATTTCTAAAAGAAAATCAAATATCAAGTACATAAGCTTGAAACAAACAAGAAAAACACATTAACCACTTCACCTGACTTATTTCAGTGGACCAGCTTCTAGATATATCACACACCCATTACAGTATAAGCACATATTTTTCCAACATGTAGGTCAAAACAGTGTTGAGATACCTTCAGAAAATCACAAATTACTCGACATGACTTCATCGCCGCCACCATTGCGTGCAATAGGTCGGCGGCCTTAACATGAAATTTCCCCTCGTGGGACTAATAAAGGTATCTTATCTTATCTTCTGGGCCTTGTGTTTAGCATCATAAATAACAACCAAAGACAACAGTGCTTAAACTGAAGGTCCTGGCAGTCCTAAATATTCTGTTATCTTTTCTTCTTTATCATTTGAGCCCTTCTTTTTTTAGCTTAATTTAAAATAGTATAAAACTAATAACACAATAATTAAAAAGGCCACTGCCTCACCCAGTGACTGTCAACAGATTTGGAGGCATCTTGCACAAATAATTTGGGATGCCCCTTTCTGAAGATTTGCCTTCCTGGTCTCCCCGTTTCCCACACCTTCAACTAATAATTCATCAGAGACCTCCATATAGAAGGAATAGTTGTGGATATGATTCTCTGCGAGACCACGGTGGTGTCCACTAGAGATAAACTGATCCAATATACAGCATCGATATCAGTCCAATCCTGACCTAAATTACTGGGTCGGAGATCAGTGAGAAATAAAAATGTAATCCAATCCTTTAAATATCACAAAAGCAATTAAATTAAATTAAATTTTATTTATATAGCGCCAAATCACAACAGAAGTCGCCTCAAGGCGCTTCATAGGTACAGAGAAAAACCCAACAATCATATGACCCCCTATGAGCAAGAACTTTGGCGACAGTGGGAAGGAAAAACTCCCTTTTAACAGGAAGAAACCTCCGGCAGAACCAGGCTCAGGGAGGGGCGGGGCCATCTACTGCGACCGGTTGGGGTTAGAGAAGAAAAACAGGATAAAAAACATGCTGTGGAAGAGAGACAGAGATTAATAACAGATATGATTCGATGCAGAGAGGTCTATTAACACATAGTGAGTGAGAAAGGTGACTGGAAAGGAAAAACTCAATGCATCATGGGAATCCCCGGCAGCCTACGTCTATTGCAGCATACCTAAGGGAGGACTAAGGGTCACCTGATCCAGCCCTAACTATATGCTTTAGCAAAAAGGAAAGTTTTAAGCCTAATCTTGAAAGTAGAGATAGTGTCTGTCTCTCGAATCCAAACTGGAAGCTGGTTCCACAGAAGAGGGGCCTGAAAACTGAAGGCTCTCTCTCCCATTCTACTTTTAAATACTCAGGAACAACAAGTAGGCCTGCAGTGCGAGAGCGAAGTGCTCTAATAGGGTGATATGGCACTACAAGGTCATTAAGATAAGATGGGGCCTGATTATTTAAGACCTTGTATGTAAAAAGCACCTCACAAAACTTACGACATGACATAATCCAGGTAGTGACCTCACCAGTATGAGCAGTATTCGTCACATGATAGAGTTACTTCACACTGAAAGCATTTGGAGCATCTGGAGTGTCACTTGGTGCTGCCAAACCAGCATTTCATCTCCGAGCAGGCCAACCAAAACAAGTAAAGCAGGTGTGTAAGTTCTTAATGTTTGTAAAGCATTCCCATCTGTTCTCATTGCTAAGTCTGATCATACGATGAATAGACTCAGGTTTTACGGAAAGCAGTGTTGCAGGCTTAACAGTTTTGTGGTTCTAAAATAAATTTATGAAAAATACAGTTTTGTATGGAAGTTGTACAAAATTCAGGTTAAATGTGATAGAAACGATTTACACTGAAATCCATCTTGATAAAAGATGAGTGTCATGAAGCCGTGTTTGCATTTATTTGCACTGCTTTCCACTCTGGATGTCTATTTATTTTCAGCTATAAGTATAAAAGGGTCCATTCTAGAATCAGCTTTTTTAAGTTGTTGAATAAAAACATTACTTTGTACTGATATTGCACTTATACTTACTTTTTTTCAGAACCAGAGTTTTTTAAAAATGCATAAAATTGCATTGTAAA
This sequence comes from Pelmatolapia mariae, assembly GCF_036321145.2. NCBI lineage: Eukaryota > Metazoa > Chordata > Actinopteri > Cichliformes > Cichlidae > Pelmatolapia > Pelmatolapia mariae. The sequence continues at coordinate 56,995,081 of NC_086229.1, read as the reverse complement.
TTACTTTTTATTATTACTTTATATATTACATATATATTATATACATTACTCTAATATTACTTTTAAGTACTTTAAAGTTCTGCTAAAAGTTAAAATAAAACGTTCAGTATTGCTGAATTGCAAAATATTTTGGGTGCAGTGTATTTTTTACATACATATATAATAGAGTAGCTTTTAGTAGTTTTTTCTTTATATTTTAATTTCAGTATCAACTTTTACAAAATGCAGCAAGACATTAAAAAACTGTTTTATTGATTAGAAAATACAGATACAAAATTCATATCGGTATTGACAGATATCAAAATTTACGATAGCGGTATCAGACATAAAAGAAAGTGGTATCATACCATCCCTTCAAAATACCAACAATTGCTTACAGTTTTTTCTGAATGCTTAAACCCTAACTTTGATTCTTGTTGCACAATTTCTAAAACTATTAATACTTATAGCAAAACCACTCACCAAGTTTGCAAAACTAAAAGCAAAACCACTGCTTTGCATGCATCCGTACTACACGCCCCGGGAATTCTCGCATGTTATCGCGATGACAGCGTATGTCCCCACCTCGGCCAACGCGGATGCAGCCTGTGACTCTCTCCACTCTGTGGTCAGCAGACTGCAAACACAATCTCCGAGAGCCCTCCTCATAATATCAGGGGACTTTAATCATGCCTCACTGGACTCCACACTGCCCACCTTCACCCAGTATGTGACCTGCCCAACCAGAGACAATAAAACACTGGACTTACTGTATGCTGAAGAGGCATAAAGTTCATCACCTCTCCCTCCCCTGGAGAGCGAAGTGCTCTAATAGGGTGAGGTGGTACAACATGGTCATTAAGATAAGATGGGGTCTGATTATTTTCATTTTATTTGAGGAGCAAGATTTTCAAGTCAATTCTGGATTTAACACACACACACACATATATTAACACACACACACACACACACACACACACACACACACACACACACACACACACAAACACATATTAACACACACACACACACACACACACAAACACATATTAACACACACACACACACACACACATACACAAACACACTCACATACACACACACACTCATACACACACACACACACTATGTGTGTGTTCGCCTCACTTGAACTGTCTTTGACCTCCAAACCGAGGCCCTTAACCTGTATGTAATAATCTTGACTCATATGTGAAATGTGTTAAACAAATGTTTCAATCAAATGCCACTACTTAAAACTTAATAAAATGTATACATGAATACAAGACTCTGCTTTCGGTTTCACTTTTGCAAAGCCTGGCGTTTCCTGTCAGCCTGCAAGTCTGGACTTCAGTGTAAGAATATAACAAACATTCAAAAGCCTTTAGAATTATAGATTCAACTCCACAGTTTAAAGTGGTTCTTACTGGACCTGTAATAAAGACTAATTAATTGGGTGCCAATATGTCCAACCTATGAATACAATATCAATACTTCAATAAATGTATCAATGCAAATGCTTGCTATATGATTATGATGCAACAGTAATAACAAAATAATAAAAATAGAATTAATAAGAATAAAATAATAAATGGAATTAATAAAAAAAAATAATACTTCCTTCCTTACAGAGCCAAAAAGGGTGTAGTTTGTGTGTGTGAGCATCCGTGTGTACACCTGTGAGCATGAACGCGCTTGTTTTTAAAAGGTTCCTACATGTAATGATCTGCTAGAGGGTGTGGGGGGCCACTGCCCCGTCCTCCAGGGCATGAAGCAGGTATGGAGGAGATCAAGACTCCAGACATCCAGAGGCCCCCAGAACACAAGAGACCAAGGAAGGCCAACCGAGGGGCAGCCGCGCCACTATCCCAGAAAGAGCTGAGGAGAGTCCCAGATGAGGGGTCACTCAGCAGCCGCGGAGCAGAAGCCAGGGGGGGTTGCAATGACGTGCCCGCGAGCTCCGCCGGCAGCCAGCTGCACCAGAGTGACTGAGCCCCAGGCCGAGAGGCCGAGGGCACCCCACCTCCGAAGTGGCCCGGGCAAGCCCCAGGCTCCAGGCCCGATAAGCAGCCGCCAAGGAGTGAGCCGGTGTGTAACTGGACGCCCATCCCCGGACACAAAGACCCACCAACGCACCGATCTATATATCATTATCATTACTTTAACTTTCAGGTTCATCCGTTGAACTTAGGGTCAGAGGTCAAATGTGATATATTTTAAATCTTTATATTTTATAAATGTTGATATTACACAGCACAGCACAGTTTTTAGAATCATCAACTTTTAAGGCTTTTTTGTCAATTTTCCACCAACAAGTCATAAAGTTGACCTTGAAGACATCGGTGGATTTAAGCTAGATTTTAATGGATTGTTTTAACATGATCCTGCTCTACCCTACCGAGTTTTACCATAATACATTCAAAAACTTTTAGAGCTGTTGTGTTTACAGAAAGAAAACACAACAGCCAAAATCATGAGCTCCTTGTTGAAGCTAATAAGAAACTGAGGAAACAATTGCTCGTCCTTGGTTTACATATGATTTACACAAGTGAAACTGTCCCTGTGTTCATAGTGCTCAGTGTTTACCTGATGAATAGACCAAGGAATGCTAGAAGGTGATCAGACTGGATTGTCGGCTTGCAGTGACTCATTAATTCTTGTGTCAGTTCCCGTTTCCTGCTCAGCTCCAGTAAGTCATTTCACTTTGACAGCGACAGTCTGGATCAGTGTGTCGGAGTCTGGGGTCTTTATCTGTGGTAAGTCTTCTTTTTATTCGTTTGGTTTCTTTTGTGTTTGTTTGGTTTTTGTTTAGTTTTAGTTTTTGAGTCACAGAACAAACAGAAAAAAAGAACCTTGTGACAAAACACTAAAAATGTGGGGGGAAAAAAAGGGATTTTTTCTACATGTCACTGAATAAACTTTAAATAAAGTCAAGCTGTTTTTTCTCTGACAGACCATTAGCATATACAAGATGATAAATTTTATCAGTTGAACGCTTCCACAAAGCTCCAAATGTAACAGAAAAGTGTGAGAAAAGTAATTATGTTTATAACGAACTGTTCTTGGACTCGTGCAGAGACCTGCACTTAAATCAGGACTTTGTCTCATTGAGGTGACCTAAAAGAAACTGAGCTTTCAGTTTTGTTATGTGCTTAAGTTACACTGACATGGAGCAGGTTAATTTAAAACTAAAAGGTCATAGTCTAAGCTGATCAGTGCTCCTGGTGAGCATTTGATGGTTCACCTCCAGCCTTGGCTGAGCCTTTATGTTTTTCTTTAATCTATTTGCCAAATAGAGATAAAACACAGAGCTGACTGCAATAGCTCAAGAGCTGGAGAAGGCAAAACAGAGATCAAATAATGTCTACAGAAAACTGACAGCCTTTTAAATTAAATGAAGGGATTAGAATGATAATAACAGGTGAGGATAAACAAGTGAAGACAATAAAGAGACTGAAGGATGAGAAGCAGGAAAATACAGGCACTCACAGTACAGGTAGATTCCAGGAAATCTAAGATAAGGAGAATTTTCTGTTCAGCCAGAAAAACATGCCTATATCCTCCCAAGCCTGTTAAGGGTGGCTGTGTGGCAGGCAGGCAAGCAGGAGTGGTGGACCCAAAGTGCAGACTCAGACACAAGAGATGAACTCAAAATACTCAGCTTTATTTGCTGGCACAGGGAAACAAGCGTACAAAGCAAAACAAACTAAACTAAACTGGGAAACAACATAAGCTCACTGGAAACACAGGGAGATCCACACAGCATGGGGGGGACGACGCAACACTGACTCAAGGAAACACAGGGTTTAAGTACACTGGTAAGTAACGAGGGGGATGAGACACAGAAGGAGGGCACAGCTGGGAGAAATCAGAACTAACGAGACAAGGAAGCAAAGCCAGACACATTAACATAAGACACACACCTCCAAAGTAAAACAGGAAACATAACACAAAGACATGAACTTGACAAGGGGATACAGCTGACAGGGGAGACAGAGCAAGTAGAGAACATAGACATAAACCATAAGACAGAACTTAAGAAACCAGAGACTAGAAATGATAAATGATAACAAACTCAAAACCTCTGGGTCGACCCAGGCATCCTAACAAAGCCTCCCGAGCCTATTTATTTATGCTCTATGTAATGGAAATTTGTTCTTAATCTATATTTTTTGAATTATTTGAGCTACCCCACTAAGTCCCGATGTATGAAATAGAGGACATCCTGGGCTTTTCAATGATATCTCATATGTTTGAGTGGCTTCTTTTCTTTGCAAAGAGACAGGAAGTCACATGAAGTTAAACGGGAATATTAATTTTTCTTTAGTTCTCAGGATGATGTCTAAAACTGAGAACAAAAAATAAATAAATAAATAACCAGGGTGTTAAACAGACTTGAATTCAATGCAGTGTAAAGTACTAGCAAATCCTACATGAATATTTATTTAAAGACCTTGCCTATAAATGCTAAAAAATAATGTTCTGTTTTATGTGTAAATACCTTTATTGCAAATAGCAGTCTTGAATTTAACCATTGTCATGGCACTGTACCTGTGACCCAGTGACCTAGTAATTTTCAGGTTTAACTTATCCTCTGGGATTTAGTCCCTAAAAGATTGACTGATTTTATTTGGATATAGCATTTTCAGTGGGAGAAATGTTTTCTCACTCATCCACTTGGATGAATGACTTGGATCAGAAGCTAATTTTTCCTACAGAGATCGTAACAACTACTCTGCGACCAGACCACGTCCTTTGGTCTAACTCCTGAAAACTTGTTTACGTCATTGAGCTGACAGTACTGTGGAAGGATGCAATTTAGAAAGCATTTGAGCGTAAGAAGCTGCAGTATGCCAACTTGGCATATTAGCTAACACTGCTGAGAGGACCAGTCACTGGCTGTGGCAAAAGAGGGCTGACATCACTTGGGCTGCTAAGGCAGTCAGTTAACCGCGAGACACACGCCCAGGATTGATCAACCCGTGGTTGGCCTGCCTCAGTTGAGTGTGTCAAAAGGGTAGAACACCTAACACTAGAAATTTTACTCGTTGACTCATATAACTGTCTCAGGGCCTCCTGGGGGCTGTGCAGCTAACCTCATGGTAGTGAAACCTAATGGAGGAAGAAAAAAAATGTTCCGCTCTTCTCCCTTCTGCTCTTTTTCCCTTTTCTGGGAGGCAGTGGGGAGGTAGAGCCTATAGCCCGATCTGGTGGGGAGGTGTGGGATAGCAGACCAGGTGCCCCCCTTCCGGCTCTCCTCTCTGCTCTCTTCTATTTCTACCTTTTCTATCCCTTTGAAGAAGTGAGGCTCCTTAACACTAGAAGTCCCAGAGAAGAGCCATTTGGCTTTTCTACCTATAAAACCCACCGTCGAGCCAAATGGCTGGTAGGCTTTTAGCTAATATCCTTAATCACCTGTGAACAGCTGCTTTTGTTATGTAAATAAGGTGGGGCCATGCTGAACCACTTGGAGTGGTTAGTTTCCTGAGCCACAAGGAAACTTGTGTTTCAGTTTGCCTTAGGGAGAAATCAACACACATGGGTGTATTTCCTTTGTTGCTGAGATTTATTGATAAAACAGTCCAAAAAAACAAAAATAAAAAAACAACCATTTGTACACATATTTACAAATAACAATAAAAAGTGAGTGAGTACATTTCAACATTTTCAGCAATCACTCACAATCCTGGCACTGCCATGGTATCTGTAGTCTGCATTTACCACATGTGTATCTGTAGCAGTGAACACATCGCACAGTGGCATGATTGTTCTTGCATTTGTGTTTGACCTGACACGTGGCTCTTTTTCCAGGGCTAGGTGTGGAGGGTTGTGTCCGAAGCAACTGTTCTTTTCTTGCCTTCTTCCCAGCCATATGAGAGTTAGCCAACTCTCTTGCAAACTCCACCAGGAAGTCCACCCGTCTTTCCTGCGTCCCGGTGCATGCTTGATACAGCACATGTGCATTCAGTGCTGCCATGTCAATCATGTTATAGGACCGTGTACTCCCGCACCATCTGGTCCATCACATCCACGCCACACTTTGTGGTGTTGTAAAGGGTGACAGTGTTTGGCTTCCTTTTGGTGGTGTTATCAGTCTGAACCACGCTGTGCATGACTGCTAAGAATATAGACTGTCTTCAGCAGAGGTTGAAAACACCTAAGAAATAAGATAAATTGTTATTTCCATAGCACTTTTACACACAATGAAACACATAAACATAGAACCATAAAAGACCTGCAGCCTACCTGAGTGGTGAATTCATTGCGATTTGTGTATCTAGCGGATTGAGGAATTTCCCGGCGAATCTTGCTGACTGTGCCGAGGATGGTGGTTTTCCGTCTAAGAAGTTTTTGCGCAAGTGAAAGTGATGTGAAGAAATTGTCCGTGGTAACATTTCTGCCCTTGTCTAGGAATGGTTCCATCAGCCTCATCACTACATTTTCAGACAGTCTGTCCCCACTGGGACGATTGGGGTCCTTGCCAAGATATGGGAGGACATTGCAAATGTACTTGGATTTTAGGTCGCAGGCCACCCAAAACTTGATCCCAAACTTGTCAGGTTTACTTGCAATATACTGCAGGAAACAGCACCGAGTCTTTGATCTTGATCTTGATCAAAGATCTTGATCTTGCGGGGGGTTACTAGGGTTCCATCACTACGTGACTGCTGGTCAGCAAACCTGGGAAACCCACAGATCATTGGAACTATGCCGCGTAACCGCTTCCAAGACATCATGCGACACCTACGCTTTGATGACAGGCCCACCCGCAGTGATCGAGCAAAGACTGATAAGTTCGCTGCAGTTTCCAGTGTGTGGGGATCATTTGTCACCAACTGCATCACGTGCTACAACCCTGGTCTACATATCACCGTTGATGAACAGCTCTTCCCATCAAAGACTCGGTGCTGTTTCCTGCAGTATATTGCAAGTAAACCTGACAGGTTTGGGATCAAGTTTTGGGTGGCCTGCGACCTAAAATCCAAGTACATTTGCAATGTCCTCCCATATCTTGGCAAGGACCCCAATCGTCCCAGTGGGGAGAGACTGTCTGAAAATGTAGTGATGAGGCTGATGGAACCATTCCTAGACAAGGGCAGAAATGTTACCACGGACAATTTCTTCACATCGCTTTCACTTGCGCAAAAACTTCTTAGACGGAAAACCACCATCCTCGGCACAGTCAACAAGATTCGCCGGGAAATTCCTCAATCCGCTAGATACACAAATCACAATGAATTCACCACTCAGGTAGGCTGCAGGTCTTTTGTGGTTCTATGTTTATGTGTTTCATTGTGTGTAAAAGTGCTATGGAAATAACAATTTATCTTATTTCTTAGGTGTTTTCAACCTCTGCTGAAGACAGTCTATATTCTTAGCAGCATGCACAGCGTGGTTCAGACTGATAACACCACCAAAAGGAAGCCAAACACTGTCACCCTTTACAACACCACAAAGTGTGGCGTGGATGTGATGGACCAGATGGTGCGGGAGTACACGGTCCTATAACATGATTGACATGGCAGCACTGAATGCACATGTGCTGTATCAAGCATGCACCGGGACGCAGGAAAGACGGGTGGACTTCCTGGTGGAGTTTGCAAGAGAGTTGGCTAACTCTCATATGGCTGGGAAGAAGGCAAGAAAAGAACAGTTGCTTCGGACACAACCCTCCACACCTAGCCCTGGAAAAAGAGCCACGTGTCAGGTCAAACACAAATGCAAGAACAATCATGCCACTGTGCGATGTGTTCACTGCTACAGATACACATGTGGTAAATGCAGACTACAGATACCATGGCAGTGCCAGGATTGTGAGTGATTGAAATGTACTAACTCACTTTTTATTATTATCTGTAAATATGTGTACAAATGGTTGTTTTTGTAGAAATATTTTTTGGTTTTTTTGTACTGTTTTTATCAATAAATCTTTTGGAGATTTATTTTCCTGGATGATTGAGAATGCATCAAGACGAACACAAAATGAAGTTCACAGCTTTTAGCAGTTCCCCCTCCCCACACACAAACAAAGAGGCAGTTTGCAGTTAGAAATCCACAATCATTCACACACCCCCACTCCCCTCCACAATTCTCAGGTAACGACCCAATTTACATATGAATTGATGCTAACAGACTAGCCAAGTTAGCTTCCACTTGGCTGACAGAGGGTTAGAAAAGCCTGGGACTTCTAGTGTTAAATATTAAAGAGGTAAGTATTACTTCTAATTTTGCAGTGAATTTATGAAAAAATATAAAATAAATTGTAAAAAACTAAACAGAAGAAAGTAGAAGAAAAATACAATTTAACATAAACCAGTGACACCGATCAACCCTGGCAGGGCCTCCTTGGATGAGGGTGTCTAGTGATAATGGCCGAAACACACAATTAATCCAAGGTCCACAACTGATGATGTGTCCCAAATATTTTAATATTATAATCTAGATAAGATCTCTAGTCTCTAACCCTAACCAAGGAAGGTAAAAAACAAAAAGGCAGATAGCTTGTGATAAAAGAACGAAACACCCTGTGAAGTTCAGGCACACAAGGATGTGTCCCGCTGGTAAAGTTTCTGGGCTACCTTTCCTTATAGCAGCCATCGCTCAAGACTTTCCTCATTTGAAGCAATGCATTATCAGGGATTGTAACATCTCATTTTAGTGAATCAAGTGACTTCTTCTGGCTCCTCTTACTTTAGTCTGTGATTTAGTATTGTTCATGATTCAGTTTCTTTGTTTTCCATGTCTCTCGTGCATGTTACGTCTCCAAGATTATTCATTTGTCTCCCCAGTCACTGTGTTAATCTCACGTGTCTTGAGTCTGAGTTTCTATCTGTTTTATTTTAACAGTTCCAAGTCTTGTGTTCAGTGTTTGCAATTTTGCTTCCTCCTTGTCTCATTTTGTCAGATTTGTCCCAGCTGTGTTTTCCTCCTGTGCCTCATTCCTTTGTTATCCTTTGTGTATTTAGGCTCTGTTATTGTTGTTCCGTTGTTCCATGTTGCTGTGTTCCTTGTAGTTGTGAGTTTCTTCCTGGTTTGCCTAGTTGTAGTTAACCAATTTCCCTGCTATACGGGCTAAAACAGATTTTTATGTCCTTTTATTTGTCTAAGAAAAACGTGGTAATAAAAACTGTAACTGTCCGCCAGAGACCATTACACTTAATTATTTTTTGTTTCTTTAAAAGTCAGTTTTATATTTGAAATCCCTGTAAGGAGATCTGATTAATCAACTTGAGTATTTTGTTTTTGGGAAAAGAAAATAATTTTACAGCCTGCCAAAAATTTATATTTAAATTAAGACTACGTACATGATTGCTCTTGCCAATTTCAACCTGGACAATCTCAGTCCACAGGCTGTAACACAAAGGCTCTCTGGCCTTGAGTACCAATTGCCTGGGTGCCTCCACTCTGTGGAGAAATAGCTCTACATAGGAGCGGTACATAAGGCTGGAAAAAGGGTAGGACACGCCCACACAGGCAAAAGAGCCAGTAAACTCTAAATGCTTTGATATGCCTCTTAAACAAGGTACAGATTGTTCTTTATTAATGATTTACAGGTAAGGCTCTTCTGTAGTTGCCCCAATTGCCTCAAGATGTATATGTCTACAATTGCGATGTGAAAAGCCAAATCATAATTGTTTATAGTGAGTATTTGTATGAATAATTTTAAATTTTATGTGCCTTTTGTGATTTTTTTTTTTTTTTTTTTACCATATTTTTCATTTTAGTCTTCGAACTTCTACAATGTTTCGCCTGAAGGATGGACGTTGCTGTAGAATGCCGCTTGGGGCCATCTGTGCCTTTCTTTTTTATCACTCTATTTTTTTCTTTCACTTAGCACACTTTTGTGGAGGTAAATAAGTTTTATCTTTATGGATTTACAAAATTATGCAACACATCTTAATCTATTAATTACACAAATATGTCTGTTATTGATGACATTCACCATTTAATTTATGTCATAGGCTAAAACAGCAAATTTAAAAGAGTTACATCACCTGGGCTTCTGAACCCTTTTTTTAACATGTTTAACACGTATTTGTAATTTTCCTTTAGGTGTGTCTCAGGTGGTTGGTCCATCTGACCCAGTTGTGGCAATAGTTGGTGATGACACTGTGTTACCATGCCATCTGGATCCTGCTGTGAATGCTGCTGATATGACAGTAGAGTGGACACGATCTGACCTCACACCCAGATTTGTCCATGTTTGGCGTGACGGCGTGGAGCTTGTGAATAAAAAAAATGAAGCCTACATGGAAAGAACATCACTACCCATTAACAACCTGAAGCTCGGAGACATTTCATTAAAACTCTCCAAAGTGAAACTGTCAGATAGAGGATCATACAAATGCTTCAGTCCTGCACTTAGTGGACAAGCCAGTGTTGAGCTTGTTGTTGGTAAGTGGAGATATCGTCCTTGTACAGAAAGCTCAAGATGATATCTAATGTTAGAAATATAAGCAGTCATTATTTACTTTAGAGAAATACAATGTTACTATTATAAAATTATAAGTGTAAAATAAACATACCATGCTGCGCTATTATTTTTTAAATATGTGCAAAAGAACATATGGTATAGCACTAAAATCAAACCAATGACAATGTTTAATGAGAGTAGAGTCAATATTTGTGCTCAAAATGATGACAAACTGCTAAGAAAAATTTGCATGTCATCACTGAAAGAGGAAATTATTCATCTATAATTTTAGATGAAGTCGAGCTGTTTTCTCAGCTAAAAGACACATTTTGGCCTGCTTATTCTATTTTACAATTTCAGCCAAGGCAACTCATGTTTATATGAATCAGTTTTCCTTGTAAACAACATTTTGCTCTGGTTTTGTTACATTCTGTTGTGTTATTATGTATATATTGAATCCCAAAAAACTAAAACTATTGTTAAATGAGAGTTTAACAATTGTTTAACAATGAAACAAGTGAATTCTAATTGTTGCTATCAGCTCTCCAAGTAAGACTTCAGTATTAAATAAAACGGTCCAGTTTGGAAGCTGAACTTTAATCTCAGCCAAACCGATTTAGTATGGAAAAAATCAAACACTGAAATAAACCAAACATTAACATTTTGAAGTTATCTAACTGATTTATATACCATGTTTAACCCGAGTAGCGAAAGACCCTGGGGGGTTTGAAAACGCTGTGCCGGGATTCAGCCCCTTGACCATCCGCTCAGCTGGTGGATAACAGACATCTCCGAAAATGTTAGAGCACCTTTGTAAATATGTGATGTCTTGATAAATCGAGCACATAAGTTTTCACAGCAACATTCTCATCTGAAAATATCTTAAAAGTTTATTTTGTGATCCAGGAGAGTAATATTTTAAACTCCGCCACTCTGCGTTCCTCCGTAACTGCCTCGTTTGAGTTTTGGATGAAATGTATTCTGGGATATTTGCCTCGGTTTGGCTACATTAGCTAGTGAGCCTATTGGAGACCAAAATAGCCAATCAGAATTTTTTCCATCCAACTCTGTGATTGCTTGGTTTTGTGGCACACTAATAATGGTGTAAAGAAAGTTGAGCGTGCATGAAGCAAAGATGTTGTGAGTGCAAACGACACAGGTCGGCAGATGTCTGTGAGCACACAGAGCTAGTGATGTGCGATACCACTGCTTTCCTTTCTAATCCAATACCAAGTAAAATTCAGGGTGGTATTGATGATACTGATCCAATACCGATACTTTGTACAAAAACGTATTTTTTTTTATTTTATCTTTTATTGTATCTCAAATTATAGGTTCATAATGATTTTAGGATAAAGAGATAACTTGTTCTTATCACTTAATAATGCATATAATTATCATATAGAAATAAAAAAGAAAACTGAAGTTGTGCACTATTTGCCCTAGCAGCACTTGTCCCTGTCCTCCTCTTCAGTTCACCTCAACATACACTCGTCATATTCTGTGATATGATTTACTCTGAGGTGTTCGACAAGGTTAGTGGTGTTGCCACAACACCTCACTGTCTGGCCACATGTATCGCAGACCGCGTCTTGGCTGTTTTTGGAGGTAAAATACGTGTGCACATGACTCCTTTTACACTCAGCCATTGTTGTGAGTGCACACGTCAAGGGGCTGTGACACATTTATACAGCCGTATTTCACAAATGACTATGAAGGTCGGAAGAGGAAGTAGTTCCTTCCAATGTAGACAATCCGAATGATATAGTTTCTTTCCAATGTGTTCCTGTTAATGATAAACTACTAATTTACCCCAAATTACTAAAATGTCGATATTTTATTGTGAGAATCAATTCTAGAACATAAATGACTGGTATTGGAGGAATCGATATTTCAGTATTGGTCCGCACATCACTACACAGCAGAGATCTGAGCAAGAGCAAATGCAAACAACTGAGTGTGAGGGGCTGTTAATGGGTGTGTACCGTAAATCCCGGACTACAGAGTGCACCTGATTAAAAGCTGCATGCATACTTTTAGAAAGAAAATCAATGTTGTGCGTTTCACTTGTAATATGAGATATTTACACAGAAATATTACATGTGAGGATTTTTAACGTTTAATTTAATCTGTAAGGTAAGATTAAACTTGGTAACATAAACGTTATGGTAACATACAAAAATACATACTTTAAATGCTTTTTTCCTCGAACAGCGCCTGTAACACTGCTACCTTTAAGTATTCATGCATATCGGTAACACACAAATTATGTTGCTTATGTTTTTTTTTCGGAAAACAGTGGACAAACAACATTACAACGTCTCTTAAGGACCGGTAAAAATATATACTGTATATATACTACTTATCCATGTTATTGGTCTACTGTTACCAGGCAAAATGTTTTTGGCCGCATGAAAAAAAATATGCATTAGCCACACATCAGTATAAGCCACAGTGTTCACAGTGTGGGGAAAAAGTAGCGGCTTATGACCCGAAAACTACGGTATATGGATAATCTCAAACACTGAAATACATTTCTTGCACGCAGAAATGACTTTTGTTCGCTCAAGATATGTTTCTCCTCAACATGCAACATTTGTGCTTGTAAATTGTTTTTTACAGGCACACAGAATAGAGACACTAAAATAACGCCATACTTAAGGATCTTATAATGTGTATCTTTCCCTGCCTTCTTCCCATCATCCTCAACCAGTTATGGCAGATGGCTGCCCCTACTTGAACCTGGTTTTACTGGAGGTTTCTTCCTGTTTAAAGGGAAATTTACCTTCCCACTGTTGCCAAGTGCTTGATCATAGGGAATCATCGGATTGTTGGGGTTTTCCCTTTAGTATTAAAATGTCTCTGCCTTGGCAATATATAGAAACTTGAGATGGCTGGTGTTGCGATTTTGTGCTGAAGCTGAATTGAATTGAACTGAAAATACATTGATTATGTAGTGCCATTACAGTTGCTTGACTGTTTACAGTCAAGGTACATCTTCCTGAGAACCAATGAAAAAGGAATCTTCCCAATAAGCTCTTTTTGTGATTTCCTGCATCTTTGGAGCTAAAATAAGTCAAAAGATATTGAGAAAGAACAAATGTCAATGATAGAGGAAATAAATAAATAGGCTGGTTCTCAGGAGGATATGTTAAAGAAGGCTCCGCATGAATGTCAGCAGCTTATTTTTTTTATGCCAGGACATTAAAGAAGTTATTGTTTTTCGTGTCACTGTTAAGTGCTTTAAATACAATTGGTGATTGCAATAATTTTAATCTTAGCTCTGTCGTGTTGCTACTAGTTATAGTTACCAATGTGTTTTCTCCTTTCCTAATCATTAGGTGTAGTTTCATCACTTGTCATCACTGTAATGGGAAATAGTGAGGACAGCAGTAAAGTAGTGTTGCAGTGTGAGTCTGCAGGCTGGTATCCAGAGCCCGAGCTGCTGTGGTTGGACGGTGAGGGAAACCTCCTCTCTGCTGGACCTACAGAGACCCTCAGAGGTCCTGATGACCTCTATACTGTCAGCAGCAGAGTGACTGTGGAGAAGAGACACAGCAACAACATCACCTGCAGAGTCCAACAGAGGAACACCAACCAGAGCAGAGAGACACACATACATGTTCCTGGTAAAAAACACGTTATTTAGTCATATGTATTTTTTTGTGTGTGTAGAATTGCTTCAGTCTGCTTGTTGATATTCTGGGTGTTCTCATTACAGGTGATTTATTTAATTCTTCATGTACTTCTGCTGGTCACATCGCCATAAGTGTAGTTGTGATAGTCCTGCTTATTCTTGCAGTTGTCTTTGTTGTGTGGAAATATCGTTCCATATGTCAAGGTACAGTTTCTTGTTGTAAAAAGTAACTAAAAAATATCTTTTAAAAAATGTTGGCATAACATATGTCTGTCAATTTAATTGTTTTTTTTCTACAACAGACAGAAACACAAGAACTGATCAGGTCTTCACTGAGGAGAGAACAGAAACACATCATCTCACAAAAGATAGTGTTGACACTGTCGACATTAATATAGATCAAGAAAACATCAACGCTCGGATTAAAAAAGAAGAGAAAGACAAAACTCAATTGATAGTGGTGGTTCATTTTTTAATGTCTCATAAATATGATTTAGAAAATGATATTCATAAACTTAAACTGAAACTGCATGATCAGAAACAGAAACAGCAAAATGAAAATCAGAGTCGGCTGGTAAAAAATAATAAAAAACCAGCAGACCAAAAAAGCCTTAAATTTGACAAAATAAATGAAGAAGAGACAACTAATTTTGAAACAATGAAGAAAAGCATTGAAAAAGAAATAGATGAAAAGGAAACACAAATAAATTCACTATTGTATGTGGTTGGTGTAATCTCAAAGAAGAAGAATGAGTTAGAAGATACTATAAAGAAAACTCAAACACAGAGGGAGAAAATAGAGAATTCAGAGGCATAAATGTAAACCTTAGCAAACACTGATAAATGTCTGCTTAAATTAATAATGTCACAGTTCAAAAAGTAACACAGGTCATTGTAGTCTAAGGAGCTTGGAAAGAAAAGCGTCTGGAGTTCTTGAAGTTGCTTGAAGATGTTTCAGTCTTCAAGCAGAGGAGTAAAAGAGGCCATTTACGTCCACTGTGAGCGGCCATCTTTGAACAGAGGTGGTGGTTTACGACACCAACTGTCTGCCATCTATAATCCAGTTTTTAGTTCTCTCCCCAGACCCCTTAATGCCCACTCACATCCTGGGCCATCTGACCTCAGGAAATCACATGATAGGGTGGGGCCAGGTTTCACAATGAGCTCACCCGAAACCCGCTTTCACACCTTGGCTCATGTGATTAGAGGATCATCAGGGGGTCCTTTCTCCCTCTTTGGGGGTAACTCCCACAGGGTTTAAATCTGGGACTATCCACCATTTGACCCTAGAACTGAGAAAGCTTCTCGGATGAGAGGTGAAACGTCTTCAAGCAACTTAAAGAAGTCCAGAAGCTTTTCTTTCCAAGCTCCTTAGACTAAAGACAAGATGAATTTTATTTGTTCTACAGAAGACGGTTGGTTTTCACCACCAGATTAACACAGGAGCAGAAATTGGTTGAGAGACCGAGTAACATAATTTTAAATGTCCTTTTTTGACTTCTAGTAGTCGTATGATTTATAACAACTGCATACAAGGAGAAATGTGTTTCAGAGTCAAAAGAGAGTTGCGCTCTTTTAGTCACAAAAAACATTCAATTTATTGTTCCATTTTAATAAAAGTCTAATAGATATCCACACATTTCATAGATAGTTGTACATTATAATTTGAATTGTCTTTATAAATGAACTCTTTGGTATTTTGTTATGAAAAAAACACTAATGCATAAAACTGAAAAAAAAAAAAAAAAATAGGGTTATACCAGGATAAACCTAATGTGTAAACTGCTTTTCACAAATATAAGTGCTGTGAAAGTTGAAGCAGTCGACTGCAAAATGTCGTCTTACTGTTAGGTACAACCAATACTGGAGATAATAATAATGATAATAATAATGATGATGATGATTATAATAATAATGTTAATGGATTGCATTTATTTAGTGCTTTTCGAGACCCTCAAAGCACTTTACAATTCCACTATTCATTTACTCTCACATTCACACACTGATGGAGGCAAGCTACAGTTGTAGCCACAGCTGCCCTGGGGCACATAAACCTAATATTATAGCATTTTACATATTTGGTGTCATGTGCCAGGTCATGCATTCATTCTTATCTATTATACTCTTACTTTTTTAAACTTTTTGTTGTCTTTGCTCTTTTTTAACGTTTTTAATGTTATATTTTTTTAAATATATTCTTAGATAATATAAGATCCTCATTTAATTTCTGTCTTTAACTTTGTCTTCCCAAAGCTTAAGTTTTGCTTTAAATGTACACGTGTGTATTTCTTTCTTGTTTCGTAAAAAAATAAATCAGTTTTCATAAAGGTTGGTGTAAGAATATCAAGCAAGACATTAAAATATTTCAAATGGGTAAAACATTTTAGTAGCTTATAGCAGAATTAACATTATCAGCAAAATACATTTAATAAATATACAATTACTATTAATTATACAAATTTAAAGGCAGTTATGATCTGTCACATAACTGTCACATAACAAACCCTTACAGCACAATGTCATGTGCTGTAAGGGTTTGGGAGTAGTGTATGAAACTTGCAGATGCATGCTGATGTTCATATTGGAATTTCCATTTGCAGTTCTGTTTAGATTCGAAGAAAGTTAATGAATCATAATTCATGACTTAGATATTTAATAATAGTGGGTCTGTCTAGCACAAACCCGCTGCTGGAACTGAGGGAATTCAACTAAACAGCAAAGCAAGACACAAGCAGGCAAAGTTCTTTGTGTTACTCATGCATGAGGGAGACCTGACCTCAGTCAGGTTACCTGTAGCACTCCTTTTGTTTTGGTTACATGAATATGCATAGGTTCATGAACATATGACATCTTACATAGGTATACATGTGAACAAAGAGTACCTTGTCTGTGCGTTGTGTAAGTGTGTGTGTGTGTGTGAAGATGTGATCCTGCGAAGACTCCACAGGAGTCTAGCGGGACATCTAAACAAAAGTCTCTTATACTTAACCAGATATATGTGTGTTTGCTATACCATATATCAGAAAGAGAAGATATGACCTTTCCCAAGACCCTAGGACCTGCGTGATCTATGCCAGAACACTCTGAAGAGGAGTGAACGCACTCCCCTTTTCATGCTACACAGAGTTGTTACAGACCTCCTAGGATGAGACATTCTTTTAATATGCAGCTATATACTTCCAAACATAAATGATTATGTTTCTTAATACAATATCAATACAAATGACAATTATAAAATAGTGATGGGATTTCCGGGTCTTTTTAGAGAACCGGCTTTTTCGGCTCGGCTCACTAAAAAGAGCCGGCTCTTTCGGCTCCGAACCGGCTCTTCAGGTTGTTTTGTTGCTTTAATTAATTTATTATTACAATAATATAAAATTATGCACAAAAGGAATTACTAATGTAAAAAAAGTGGTTGTATTTATATATGTTTATATATAAATATATACAGTGGCCCCTAGAGACACGTACAAACTCCAAAACATATTTCTAGCGTTAACTGAACAGAGCTACCTAGATCACTTAAATTACACAATTGAAAGCATATGTGTGTTGTTTGTGTATTTATACACAAGCACTCATATATAATCAAATAATTAAAAAAAAATGTTCATTTACCTGCTACTACCACCCACCAAATCTGGTCGTTGGTACTTGCTGGCTTGTGTAGCCTCTAGGTAACAAAAGCTCAACACTGCGCCTAGCATTCTGGAGCACTTCTGTTGTCTTTTGTACATGTTTTGGAATTTGTACGCGCTTCTGAGGCTATGTCCACACGTACACGGGTATTTTTGAAAACAGAGATTTTGTCACGGAAAAGAGGGACCCAGGCGCGTTTCTTCTCCACATAAACACAGTGCGTTTATTTACAGTGAAACAGGCAGGCAAGTCCAACAATTCCCTCGAAAGTGCAATATTCCAATCGTGCTCGTCCCTTGCTCCCGGTGCGTTCCGTGCTTTAACTCCCTTAGTGTGTGTGCTCCCCAACTCGCTTCTCCGCTCGCTCCTCCAGTTCGGAGTAATAATCCCACGTCGACTGTCGCCGCGAGTCCAGGTTAAATACCACTCTCTAGCCGGGAGGGATGATTACCAACAGCTGATCAGGTAATCAGCTACAGGTGGGCCAGTAACAGAGAAGAGGGACTCCCAATGACGACAGTCGCCAGGCCACGCCTCTCCCACGGCATGCACTTCTGTAAACAGCCCGAGGACCGGGGAGAGAGAGAGGGAGAAGCAAACACGCACACAAAACAAAAACCCAAGCAAGGTTGTCCGGAAAGGACCGTCCGACCGTGACAGATTTTGCGTTTTCGTTTTAAAAAATAATCCCGTCCACATGTAAATGCAGAAATGAAGGAAAACGCTGCTAGGAGCATGCCAAAGCAACAGGTGCCGATATATTCCTAAACGTGTAGAAATGTTGGCCAATCAGAAGTCTAGAAGCCTCGGTGGGAAATGATGGGGCGTAGAAGCAGAACCGAGTCGTATGTGTGGAGGGACAGTAACTGTGTGTGTATATGTAAGCATTTAAACACTGCAGAGAGTACAATTAACAGTAACAGTATTGTAGGAATTCATTTCACCAAAACAAAGTGTGGCGCACAGTGTGACGTAAAAAAAGGCACACATCTTTGACGCTGCGTTTTCTCCGTTTTCATCATCCACGCGTAAATGCAAAAACGGAGTTTTCGAAAAGAGACATTTTTAGAAATCTCTGTTTTCAAAAATACCCGGGTACGTGTGGATGTAGCCGGAGTTTTTATGTGTTTTGGAGTTTTTACGTGCTTCTGAGTTTTTACATGTTTTGAAGTTTGTACTTGCTGCTTTGTCTCTAGGGGCCACCGTAAATATACTTTTATTTAGTCACTCCACATAAAATGTAATAAATAAATCATATAATACAAAAACCAACTAGTCACTGTTCAACTTTTAACTATTTAAATTTTCAGCTTTTCCTTTTAAACAAATTTAAAATGAAACCACACAAAACACTGCAAACCACAGCACAATTAAATATAAATTAAGATATGAAAAAGAAGATGCATATTCTCTGTCATATGGGCCTGCATGAATAAACTTTCTGAATCCTTTATCATCTGCAACTGAAAATAGTACCTAATAATAATATTAGGTACTATTTTATACCTTTTTAATGTGACGTTGTTGTCCCTGGCTGTCTTTCTCTCTCTCTCCCTCCCGCTCTGTTCCTGTGCTACTGCGACTGTAACTACCGCCCCTCCCCCCTCCGCAAAGCACAAGTCTCGCGTGCGGAGTGAAGCGGGAAAAAAAGTGCGAGAGAGAGGGTGAGAGAAAGAAAAAAAAAAACCACGGCTCGCGATAAGGACCCGGCTCGCGTCGTTCACTTCAAAGATCCGGCTTTAAGAGCCATTTCGTTCGCGAACAACCCATCACTACCAGGGACAGCAACATATAAAAGGTATAGTAATCATCCACAACTATTTTCAGTTGCAGATGATAAAGGATTCAGAAAGTTTATTCATGCAGGCCCATATGACAGAGAATATGTATCTTCTTTTTCATATTTTAATTTATATTTAATTGTGTTGTGGTTTGCAGTGTTTTGTGTTGTTTCACTTTAAATTTGTTTAAAAGAAAAAAGGTGAAAATTTAAATAGTTAAAAGTTGAACTGTGAGTAGTTTGTTTTTGTATTATATGATTTATTTATTACATTTCATGTTAATGGCGGTTCAATTATTAATGAATCATAAATGTAATTTAGAAATAGATATTAATGAACTTACTTCCAAAGTGAAGGAGCTAGAGAAACAGCAAGATAAAAATCAGAGTCATCTGGTAACAAATATGGAACCAACATAACAAAATAATATACAGTCTGTGAAAATAAATCAAGATGAGGAAACAAAAACTGATCTTAAATTAATGAAGCAAGTTCTTGATTTAAAAAAAAATGCACGAAAAGGAATCAGTAGTGTATGCGGTTCATGTAATGAAAGAGAAGAAGAAAGAATTAGACTTGAGAAACAATTCTTGAACAGCTGGAGAAAATAAAGAACACAAATGAAGCTCAAATGCAACTCCAATTTGGAAATTTAGAGGCATAAAAGTAAAGCCTAAAAACTGTCACATAATTCTTTTAAGGACTTATTTGAAGAGTCTCTAACATTGACATAACCACTACAGGAAAGAGTTCATCAAAACATCACAAGATAAACACAGTAGAAGGCATTGGTTGAGTTGCCCCACTCACACAATATTAACCCTCTACTGCATGACTTTTTAATTTTTTGGGAAAAAATTATTTCTCCCTATTTTGGGGGAGCTTTAGGGTCCCTAATAATATATCAATCATAAAATTTGACACCCTGCCCCCCCCCAAACAGATATTGGTTTGTTGCTTCAAGGCAACACTGTGCAACAAGGGTAGTAAAATGCCAAGTTATTCTATAATAAGTTGTATTAGTACAACAAGGATGAACAAATAAATAAACAACAAATAAACAATGTAAACATTTCACAAACCAATAAAACACCAAAATGCATCCAACATTTGACCCTAACCCTATGCACGCGCGTGCGCGCGCACACACACACACACACACACACACGCACGTTGTGTTTCCATCACTTTTGTGGACATTACATTAACTTACATTAATTTCCTGGAGACTTATCCTGACTCTACCCATCATAAGTCCCTGCCTGAACCTTATCCTAACCCTGACTCAAGCCTTCACCCTAAAATTGAATGATTTACCTTGCAATTTGTCCCCATAAAGTAGGCGAGACCTCACAATGTGAGTGTGTAAACAAATTTGTGTCCCCACAACAATAAGTAATACACGACCACACACACACACACAGCAATATTGGTATGGCAGGGATCAGGCCCACACAATGTGCTTACACATGGCCCACATACCGCAAAGAATGATGGCCCTTTGGTGGCCCAGACCTGGTTTGCCAGAGGTGGTCCACACATGGGCCAGCACAAGGCCAGTTTCAGACACCCTAGTCGTCCTGTGCTGGCCCATGTGTGGATTACCTCTGGCAAACCTGATCTGGGCCACCAAAGGGCCGTTATTCATTGCGGTATGTGGGCCATCTGTAGGTGGTATGCAGCCACGGGCCAGTTGTAGACACACTGCTGGCCCTGTGCTGGCCCAGAACAGTTTCAGCTCTGGCCTCAGATTTCAGCATAATGTGTACCTTAATCAAGCCATGCAATAACAACATGTGCCAGAACATGCAAAACAGTGCAAAAGTAACATACCGAAACTGTTCAGACAGTGAATGGACTGATTTTTATATAGCGCTTTTCTACTCTCCCAGAAGTGCCGACTTGATACCAGATCCTGGCCAGACCTGCTTGCTATGTGGGCACTAACACACACACAGACACAGTTACTTTACCAACTGACCCCTGACCCCTGAGCTCCTAAGTGTCCCTCAAACCTCATTCAGGCATCCACTCCTCTACTTCACTGTCACTCCCTGAAAGCTCACTGTCCTTACTTTCTGAGGACAGAAAGTGCACATTCCCTTGGTTTCCTTGCATAAAAGGTATTTACATCCATGTCCTGTAATTATGAGTAGATTGTAAAGTAAAAAGCATTGACTATGATCATATAAATGCACACAAACACATCTCTACACACATATGCAAATGCACTATAGTGCCTGAAAAAAATTGGGCTAACTGCGCAGTGTTGCCTTGAGGCAACGAATGAAAATTAACAGTTTTACTATATAAATAAATTTAAAAAAGTAGAAAAAACAATCAAATATGCTTCTTAACATATTCATGCACATACAAGTATTTTTTAATATACATTTATTTCACTATAAACATGTAAAATAGTGATCTTTATCTTGCCTCTGAATGGAGACATCTCTCATGTACTGCAGCTTGCAGAAAGGGGTCCTGCCCCCCCCAAATATAAGTCACACCACCTTCAACTCATCATTTTATTGTAAAGAGATGTGCCTGGTAGCATTATTTGAAAAAAAAAAGTTTTTTTTTTTTGAAGGGCCAGTGTAAGGCATAAAAATGTGGTTTGTTGCCTCAGGGCAACGCTATGCAGTAGAGGGTTAAAATATGTCTTAGTGACCTCTAGTGGCCATAAGATTTATGACAAAAATATATGAGTAGATACTGATGGAAGATGGAGTTGCCTGTGTCGAGGAAATTGCATTTTTGTGTAGCTTTTTTCTTTTCTTACTGGTAATGATAACCCAATACTGATGATGACTTTAATATAAACTGAATATTCGTGCACTTTGGTGCCATGTACCAGTCCATGCATTCACATTCTACATTCAATTCAATTCAATTTTATTTATATAGCACCAAATCGCAACAAAAGTTGCCTCAAGGCAATTCATAGATACAGAGAAAAACCCAACAATCATATGACCCCCCTATGAGCAAGCACTTTGGCGACAGTGGGAAGGAAAAACTCCCTTTTAACAGGAAGAAACCTCCGGCAGAACCAGGATCAGGAAGGGGCGGCCATCTGCTGCGACCGGTTGGGGTGAGAGAAGGAAAACAGGATAAAGACATGTTGTGGAAGAGAGACAGAGATTAATAACATATATGATTCAATGCAGAGAGGTCTATTAACACATAGTGAATGAGAAAGGAGATTGGAAAGGAAAAACTCAATGCATCATGGGAATTCCCGGCAGCCTACGTCTATTGCAGCATAACTAAGGGAGGATTCAGGGTCACCTGGTCCAGCCCTAACTATATGCTTTAGCAAAAAGGAAAGATTGAAGCCTAATCTTAAAAGTAGAGATAGTGTCTATTACAATAATAATAACAATAATATAAAAAAATATTAATATTTTATCAGTATATAATAATAATAAAATAATAATTTTCAGAATTGTTGTGTCAAAATGTCAAATAAGACATTAAAAGTGTAAAATAAGTCAGAACCATGACAGCAGAATTCACATTCTCAGCAGAATGTACTACTTATGTAATACTATCACTATTAAATGCACCAGCTATTTAAAGATAGTTATGATCTGTCACATGATGTCATGTTTTTAAGCCTCAGTATGGTTACAAGTGAAACTAGCATGACCAGTCAGTGTATTAATAGCTCTTCATATCAGCAACATCTTCTAGTTGACAGGAAAAGATAAAAGGAAAAAAAAAACGGTAGAACTGTTATGCTGAATGGATATCTCTTAATAAACAAACTCCGATGAACACGGTGATAACCACATGAGAAAATTTCCTGTTCAGCTTATTGCCAGTTAATAGCTACTTAAATACATGGCTATATAAAATACTGTAAATATACACAATGATGTCTAAAAATGACTGTCTTAAACAGTTTCACAATATATTTACTGCAAGTTGAACATTATACAGTACCCAGCTGATACTTTACAAATCAACTTGGAGGATATTTTTACTTTACAGTTATTGAATATTGCAAGGTGAAAGAAAGAAAGACAAAACACGTTAAGTCACTTCATTAACCTGATGTTTTAGTGCTTAGACCTTCATTGGATGAGACAGATGAGGTGACTTGGATATTTAACGATCTTAATTTCATTTTCTCCCTAAAATGCAACAGTTGTCAAAAAAGGTTATTTCACAGATAAAACAGCACTTCTCTGTCCATCAGCCTAAGCTCTTTTTTCGACTATTCCCTTTGAGATTTGCCACAGCGGTTTTCTGATCTCCATCTTATCCTGTGCCTAGCATCCTCTTCCATCAAACCAGCACAGAAAATACATAGGAACATAGAAAATTGTGTTTTTATGGATGTGTTTGTTAAAAGGCAGAATGAAACATGGTGTATTTACTTTTCACCATCTTTAACCTCCTAAGACCCAAACTCTTCCATGGCATGCATTTTTAATTTCTCTTTGATATTTGGATTGTGACCCAATGAATGTAAAAACAAGGAATCAACAATTTATTTTTACACGATTTTTGTTTCTAAGAAAAATGAGATCCGCATATGAATTTTAATGAAACACTGACAGTATAATGTCCTCGTAAGTAGATATCAGGCCCTTGTAGAGCAAAATTTAGTATTTTGGTCTAGACAACCTAAAATGTGATGTCCACATATGTGGATGGCAATGTTCCCTCTAATTTTTCACTTGTCTGAGCGAACACACAAACTCCCTGAGCGATCCCTTGGACCACTGTGAGCGAGGGATCACAGACGTGTGCACTGTGGTCACGCCGGCATCAAATCCATCCAAGTTACATGGTTTATTAAAAATAATTAGATTACAGTGTTTGCATTTATGTTAGACTACTTGTAATTAACTGCTTTAGCCCACTTACAATGAAAATTTTAAAAAATCTAGTCATTGACCTGTGTAGTATGTTAACACTATTAGAAGTAAAAATAACTTGAACTCCAATTTCGAAAACACAACTTTTTATTTTTTATTTTTATTTTTTTTAAAGCTCTGACTTGTATTATCAGTCTGTGGTCTGGGAGAGAGTCCTGTAACTCTCTGTCTGCAAAACACAGTATATAATGACCAATGATGGGCAATTAATTATATAGTTACTTCTTCAAAAAAGTAACTCAGTTTGCCAAACAACAAGTTTTTTGCAGCTATTTTTTTAAATGCAGCCAAGGCGTTTTTTAAACGTAAACATTTCAAACTATTCACAGAACAATCAGCTGTTCTCCATCAAATCTGATGCCACACAAATTATTTGTGCAGTTCCAAAAAATAATTTCTATCCACTATGAGATAAAGGAGAACAACAGCCTGATACCTGCAGGCCTGACAACAGGAGATGTATCACTCCTGTAACACCTGTAACATTCAGCAGTCCCTCATTGTTCTGACACACACAACAAAACTATTGACTACACTACACACTAACTACACAAGATTTGTGCTAAACGTGTCAAATCTCTCACATCTCAAAACGCAACCGTCACTCCTAAAACTTCCCCCCGTTTCTTAACAACTAGATGCCTCGTTGCCATATCATTTTTTGATTGGTCGAAATGGTACTTTTTGGGACGAATAGGAAAGGTAGAGGGGGTGGAGAGAGAGTGCTTTCGAGCCTTTCTTCCCGCAGTAAATATTAACAATCTATTCAGGAAGAAAACCAAACATTGCATTGCATTGCAAACATTGCATATTTGTTGAAATCACAACTCTGGTTTTACGTGGCCTATCAACACAATTTAAAAACTGGTATAAAGTCCACACTTTTTCCCGTCAATTGTTCCGTCTGTCCTGCTCACATCTCCAATGGTTGTACACTTTGTCATTAACGTGGCTTCACTCCACATCAGCCACGCCAATTTGCCAGCTAAAACACCGGTGTTGGCACATAAGGACGCTGTCATAGCCAGTCAATGACGTTGATTGGCTGCGTATACACGCATTATTGGCTCAACTATGGGATAAGGCGGCATCATTCTAATCTAATCTATGGGAGCAGCCAGTCACTTACTGACTAACACTGCAAAACAGGATTGTCGAAGTATTAATTTTAATTTCAATTCAGGTTAGATCTTCTTTTTTTTTTTGTGCGTAACGCAGATTTTCTGTGCGCAGAGACAGCCAGCAGTGCGCAATTGCGCACGTGCGCAGCTTACAGGGAACATTGGTGGACAGCAGGTCCTAGGAGGTTAAATCATAAAACATGTCTCACTACTGCCTTGGAGTACTAAATGTTGCCCATTTACATTGATAATTCACCTGTACCGCTAAAACACATTTGTGTCCTTTACGTTCTTTTGTGACTAAACGAAGGAGGTTTATGATGTAGATGTTATCACATTCATTTTGCGTTCAAAAGTTTCCTGACTTGAAACCAGGAGGAGAAAAAAACACAACTTAGAGTGCTTGTAGTGCTGGTCACAATGCTGAAGAAATAGTGCTGTTGTGTGAGGAAAGAATTCTGAGATTAAATACCTTACTATGTCAATTCACTAGGTATAGCAACAATAATTAGTCACTCAGTACATGATAGAAAGACACAAAAAATAATTATATTAACTACAAATGAGTTGTTTGGCCAGTGTTTTTAATAAGACTCCAAACCAATCACATGAAAAAATAGAAATTAATAATTAATTAATAATATTAATCAATAATCTATCTATCTATCTATCTATCTATCTATATATATATATATATATATATATTCAACACAATCATCTTAGATAAATTTCTTTTATAACAAAATGCAGACTTGTTTGCATTTAAGTTATTCTCCCAACTTTAACACCTTGTGTTAAAAGTATCACCATCTTTGAACAGATATTCTGTTGATAGCTGACACAACACTAACATTTGACATACTGTGTTGCCACAGAAGCCACAGTGAGTATATTGAAAAATTGCAACAGTGTATTCATATTTATAATGAGGCATGAGGCAAAGCAAGTAGACCTGGGCTTAATTATTTTAAAACAAAACTGCTACCCTTAAAAATAGACATGATGATGTGAGGTGGCAGACAGTTTCACTCTCAGATGAAGAATGGAGATAATTAACAAAACAAACCATGAGGGTGAGATGTTTGCAAGTTTCCATAAACAGCCATCTTTTTACCAATTAGACATTAACTGTTTATACAAAAGGAATGAAATGTGTTAATAACCACAAAAAAATTTCATTATATTTTATATAAATGCCACTTTTACCAAAGGAAATAAAAGGCTCTCTGATAACTAGCATTCCCTTTATTTTTAGTTTTGTATTGAACAGTAAAAGTTATCCGGATCCATGCTAGTAATTCGTTGACTGGTACCTCTCTGCAACCAGCTCACAGCTGCCATCTCTGTTTGAAGACACAATCAATTTCCAAACAGTTAATTATTTATTTTGAAATAAGAACTGAGCTATCAGAAATTTTTGAAACTATATTTGAACCAACTAATAATTTTGAATTTGTTGCCAACTATGACAAATTAAGGCCCCAAATTTAAAACAGTGTTATGTGACTGTTTTAAATCTGATAGACTGAGGGGACTGATCAACATATTTTTCTGTGAGTTTCTTGTGTGGGTTTTTTTTTCTGAGATCCACAAAACAACGCTCAAAATATCAACAGCATGAAACACACACAGGCTGTGTTTAAAAGAAGTATAATTTAAAAAAGAAAAAAATATATATCATTACTGTCAGAAATCCCCCAAAAGCACAAAAACTAAAATACATTTTAGTTGTTCTCAAAACATAGGGGTGAGCATAAAGGATGTTAAATATTCTATTTTTCAGTGTCAATTACCTTTCACATTGCTGGGTTTTCTGACCATAGCATACGTCTTCTGGACTGATTCAAGTGCACGGTCCTCTGAAGGCATATAACAACAAAACATCATAAGAATGATTTTTCTTTTCATTACATTTAAATGTAAATTGTCCTCACTTATTTCTGGCTGGGACATTTGTGGACATGTGGAAGATCTCTTCCACTAGGCATTTACAGTTTTTTTCTGAATGCTTAAACCCTAACTGTGATTCTTATAGCACAATTTCTAAAACTATTAATAGTTATAGCAAAACCACTCACTGAGTTTGCAAAACTAAAAGCACAAACACTGCTTTGCACTCAGTTTGCCATTTTGTAACACACACTTTGCAAAACTGTAGGCACAATTCACTGCTTTACACTCAATTTCCAAATGATCAACGCACTCCTAGCAAAACTATACACATTTATGGCTGTTATTTACAGTATTTTGCCAAGTGTCTGACACACTGTCACATGTGAAAACTTTTTTAGATAATTAGTTCACTTGCAATCAGCCTAAGCACTATAATACAGGTAATCTCTGTGTGTGCAGTACAATGGAGGGAGCAGGAAGAGTGAGAAGTAGAGGAGGCCGAGGAAGAGGACGTGGAGGGGAAGAAGTAGGATGAAGAGGACGACAAGGACAAGGAGGAGCAAGAGGAGGACGAGGAGGGCGGAGAGGAAGACGAGGAGGGGGGAGAGGAAGGGTAAAAGAGTAAGAAATTGAATTGCTGATGACATCAGAGCTACAATAGTGGACCATGTAATCAACCATGGAATGACCCTGAGGGAAGCTGGCCAATGGGTTCAGCCTAACTCGAGCCGCTACACTGTAGCAAGCATCATAAGGACATTTTGAAATGAGAATCGGTTAGTACAGTCACTTTGCAATAAGATTTGTAGCACTGCCATGCTAATGAGAAACACAAAAATACCATAGATGTAAAAATACTGAAATTGTTACTTTACAGAATTGCTAGACGATCAGATGCTGGGGGCAGAGGAAGCATGTTCACTGCAGACCAAGAAACCCATATAGTCAATATGGCGATTGCAAATAATCCTATATTGGAAACGAACACTTGTGTTTGTTTTGATGTGTGTGAATAAACACCAGTACTTGAAGTTTGGATCCCTCTGTGCTTACGGATCTATGACAAAAGTATGAGCTCAATCTGACATGGTCTACCTTGTGCACAGAGAAAGCAAAAGCCAGATGTGTTTTTCATTCATACCATCAGTGTGTAGTTGGTGCATTGTGTGCTTATTAATATGATGGCTTGTGTTAACTGTTGGATACCAAAATACCATTTTTACAAAGGTGTGGAGAGTTAAGCAAAGGTTATTCGCTTTTACAAGAAAACTACAATGTTTTGCTGATTTGGTGAAGTTTCTTATTTGTGTGTAGAGTTTTGCAAAAATAGCCAATAGTTACAAAAAATGTGCTTAAGCCATCAGAAAAAACTGTAAGCAATTAAGGGTATTATAACTTCGATGTTTTCCAGTTTAGGCAAATTACCTTTGGTCATTCTTGGTTTTGTGATGACGGAATATGTCTCATTGTTTTGTTCAGCTCTGCTTACCACTGCAGGCACTGAAATATAGAGATAAGCCAAACCTTAAAGAAAGTATACAGATATGGGCAGACAATTTAGTTATTTTTTTTAAATATCTCATTCCAGACACTTGCTCTATATGATAACCATCTCTAAGTTAAGATAGACCCTGGCCTGATGGTGGAATTGAACTCGGGACCTTCTTGCTATGCGGCAACAGTGCTAACCACCAGGCCACCGTGCTGCCCCAGTTAAATGATATTTAACTGTCATAATTATTATTATATTACTCACATCTTAGGACCCTGATAGTTCTTATATATATTACTGATTACCATGTCATTGTCTTTCCTAGCAACCACCTACTAGCAGTGTGGGACACATTTATAGGATTTATGCTTCTACCACATGAAAACACAACACAAGTTGTTTCATAACTGTAACATGCAATTTATATTCAAAAAATGTTATTATACATGATAACAGCATGCTGCCTAATAAAAGCTAATATTAATTTTATTGACCAATCTTGCTTGTGCAGTAAGGTTATACTGTGAAATGGTAAAGCCCTTTTTTTGCAGAGAGGGAGGAAGCTCTCGTGCTCCCGCTGTCTCACGAAAATGTGACAAAATGTTAAGAGTAGATATATAGATACATTTTATGTCAAGGAAAATAAGTTGTTTGGAGAAATTCACACCAGTAAGAATACTTCAAACCTTTATATTTTCTATTTCAGTCAGATGAATACATTTTTAGTCTCCTAAAGTCTTATGATATTGAGTCGACTAAAACTATGAATTTAGTTGACTAAATTATGACTCAAACAAAATAATGTTTTATTCAACAATTTAATCAAAAGTCTGTTATAATATTAATCACATTCAGTCAACTAAGACATGATTAAAATTCAAAGGATTTAGATGCCTAAATTTTGTTTTATCCACAAAACAAAATAAATTAAATTAGACTTAATTAAAAAGGAAATGAAACATTTGATATCAAAATTAACACAAACCAAACAATGCAATAGCAGGTGCATGTCCTCAGGTATACGATTTACTAAAGTGCTGTGTTTCTACTTTGGATTTCCATGATCCTGCAGATTTGAAGTAGAGGATGGGCCATTTATATGTGTAAATGTATCCATATAAATGGCCCACCCTGTACATGTTTTTTTATTCCTAAACAAATGTTAGCCTTCCTGACCTGTTTGTGGACAAGAGGGAGGCTGAGAGGAGGCAGTAGAATTTTGAGCACCTGTTTATAAAAAAAGACAAAATAAACAAGAAAAAAAGTTAATTAGTGATGGCCACCAGGAATCACTACGCATGCTTATTGTTATAAAATAAAAAGACATGTTTTGATGAACATAATGTCAACATACCTGGTGTCAAAGAAGTTTCTTCTGTGTCATTTCTGATGGTTTGTTGATGTTTATTACGTTGAAGCACTACTACCAATATTAGCAGAATGACCACCAATAAAACACCCAATCCAATGCAGAGCCCCAGGTAGATCTCTAAGTAAGGCACTGTAGGATGACCTGCTGGAAAGATAATTGCAATGTGCATTAGAAAGGATTACAATGTTTTAAATTACTCTCTCTCGCTCTCTCTCTCTCTCTCTCTCTCTCTCTCTCACACACACACACACACATACATATATGTGTGTGTGTGTGTATATATATATATATATATTTGTGTGTGTGTGTGTGTGTGTGTGTGTGTGTGTGTGTGTGTAAAACCCTAAATAAAGGTGGCATACTGATCCAATCATTTTCTAATGACTTGTCCAAGTCACATGATACATGACTGTACACAAAGTTACATAAAAGTGAACCTGTAGCCAATAGAAAAGATGTGCTAGGAAACATGGGACCACAAAAGGCATCACAGCCAGCTGAAGCTGACTGTGTGTTGCATGAATGATAGACTCAAATACAGACAACAAACAACTTGGATAAACAAAAAGTGAGCCTCTTATAGAGGGTGACAACATGAGTACACAAACCAAGGTTAAAAAAAAAAGAACTAGGACAAAACTAAACTAAGGCTTAAATCGGAAGAAACAGTCACTATGAAAACAGTGACATGAACACGATTCTGCACATTTCTATGTTAGAAACTATGAAGAGTTTACGTGGACAAGAAGCATGAACATGAACATAACCTGAGCAGAATTGCGAAAGCTTTAATCTCGACGTGATTTGGAGGAAAGAAAAACAGATGACCTGTCAAAGACTGAATGACAACACACAGACTAAATGCACACAGGAGGTAATCAGGGGAAGTGGAAACACATAGTGAAACAGTTGACACAAATTAACATAACATCGTAGGAGAAGAGTAAAACTAAACACACTGAACAAAGAAACACCAGACTTACAAATTAAAACATGTAGAGACGTAGACATGATAACACAAACTTGACAACATGAACATGCAGACAAGAAACCTATGACAGACTAACACAGAAGACAGGAAAAGACACAAACACAGAGACACAACTAGACTAAAAGTCAACTAAACCCTAACTAAGAATAACAGCACAAGAACTTCAGATATTTCAATATAACCTAAAATTTTGTTGTTAAAAAAAAGAGATGTCAACAACGACCACATTTTGACTACACATACCTATGTACAGAAATCCTATGGACATCGAGATATCGAAATAAAGATGTTGCCTTATGTTACAAAACAACCAACTTCAGAACTGAACCTCCAAAAATGACATGTAAAGGCATCATTCTGATGTCTCTTTGAACATTGTCATTTACACACTTTATCATGAAACTTTAAAATATAGTTTGGGTACTGTGGTGTGGCTGCGAGTGAGACTGATACACCTGAGCTGCATCAGCTCGTCACGCCTCCCCTGCATATGAGAGTGAACTGGGTCCTGACTGTGTTTATGTTGTGTACATGTGGCTGGCAGCTGAAAAGCTACAGCTGTGAGTGTAAGACGCAAGCAACTGAGTAAATAAAGATGCTGAAAAGTGTTGAAGTGTGGTCAGGTCCGTCTTTACTGCCACGGGTACAAAGTTTGTCTCCAATTTTATTTCGAAAATATTGATGCATCTTACTTCCAACAGTTAGCCAGCTCTCTGGTGATTCTCCAGCATCAGCAATGCTACATTTGTAGAGTCCCTCATCAGATTTGGATACAGTGGGAGCCATTATGTGTCCTGATGAGCTGCTCCCAATGGAGAAGCCATTTTTATAGAATTTTGCAGTGTAGTTGGAGTTTGCATCCTTTTTTCTACAATGCAAGGTCACGTTTTCTCCCTGCATCACAGGTTGGGCAGGAATCTCCAGGATCACATGACTCTCTAAATTTAAATTGCAGAATGTATAACAGTTATTGTTTCAAAAAGTGATATTTGTTAAAATTATACATATATGGAAATCATTCATTATATTCATTCATTACTAACGATAATAGCTCACATCATTTTTAAATAGAAAGCTCTTTCAAAACATGTTACTTCTGATTATTACAATGTACATGAAGTAAATATATATCTATATGTTTTATTTTATTATGATGGTGATGCATTTTATGAAGACAAATTATACCTTGCTATGAAAATATATATCAAATATGACATTGTGCATTACTGTAAGTGACATACTAAACAGGAAAAAATGGTGAATGGACTAAATATGTTAACATATAATTTCATTTCTATGTACATACCAGTTACAGTGACATTGACAGAGTTGCTTTTTTGTATTCCTCCCATTTCACACCAGTATTCTCCACTGTCAGTTGATGGATATGCATCACTAATTTTGCAAGGTCCAATCGATGTTTCCCAGGTTGGAGCACATGTTCTAACATCTCCATTTATCTTTTTCATCACTCTCCATCCAGTCAGTCCATTTAGCCCTTCACAGCTGATCATGATAGGTTCTCCTTGAAAGAACTGCTGTCTGTTTGGAACAACTTGAGGAAAACCTGAATCTGAGACATAAAATCAAATAAAGACTCTTCTGTCAATGTCTGAATATATAGAATAAAACTTGGATATATAGAATGAGTGAACCTCATGTTTTGTGTTGAGGTTTTCTGAATTCTCTGCCTTTACAAAATGGCAACAGCAGATCTATTTCAGTAGTTTGAAGAGTTTGACAACTGTTTTGTGACAGCTGTTCAAACTCCAAATGATACACAAAATTTGTAGTCTCTATTGCATCACCTTGAAGATCATGTTTTTATTATTGAAACATTTCTAATACTTATGAAGATTATGAAAAGAAGATTTTGCACAATACTTGAGAGAATTTATCAATCAAAACGGAGATGTCAACTGAGATAACATGTCAAGCAGAAGCTGAAGCAGATGATAGACCTCTCTGCATTGAATCATATCTGTTACTAATCTCTGTCTCTCTTCCACAGCATGTCTTTATCCTGTCTTCCATCTCTCACCCCAACCGGTCACAGCAGATGGCCGCCCCTCCCTGAGCCTGGTTCTGCCGGAGGTTTCTTCCTGTTAAAAGGGAGTTTTTCCTTCCCACTGTCGCCAAAGTGCTTGCTCAAAGGGCGTCATATGATTGTTGGGTTTTTCTCTGTATCTATGAAGCACCTTGAGGCGACTTTTGTTGTGATTTGGCGCTATATAAATAAAATTGAATTGAATTGAATTGAATGATAACACATGATGCCATATCACTGAAACCATTATACCATTTTACATCCCAGATAAGTCATAAAGGCCAAGATAAGTAAAATAAATGCAAACAAATTTAATGTCTCATTTCATTAAATATATTTAGAAGATCATTCTATATATATTCAAATTTCATTCTTTTCATTAGCTGGAAAACAACAACTGCATTAGTTTCAAAAACATTCAGATTGTTAAGAGATTATAAAATCTATTACACACACTATTACACACAGAGAGACACTTAAAAACACACAAAAAACATGAATAATTAAAAACTTACCATGTGTTTGAGAATCACTGAATTCAGCTACTATACTCAACAGCAACAGAACATTCAGCACTGAAAAGATTAAGAATGAGAGTTTTAATATTTAATATTTTTGTCAGTGTTTATGATAACACTTTTAAATGCAACCAGCTAATAAAGCGCAAGTACCCTGTACTTACTTGCATTCTGCAGGAAAGTACAGGCAGAAGATCTAAGATGGAGAATATTTTTCCAGAATTTTCCCATGAAATCACCCAGTATTAAAATGATTTAATTTGATTTTATGTTATTATTTTAGTGTTTCCTGTACAAAACTTGTTACATGAAATTACATGTCATAACAGGATACTTGTGGTCTAACAATGTAATTATTTTATCGTCTCCTGCAACAACCTGACTCTTTACATGAAATTACAGGCTACTTGTGCCTTAGTCATGTGTGCTACAGTGTAATTGTTTCAATGTCTCGGGGGTCTTGCAGGTGACTCCATAATATGGCTCACATTTCAGAAAGTACACAGTTCTTACATTCTAGTTGTTTCATTGTTTACTTCAAAAACATGAATTTTACTTACAATGTACTTCTTTCATTGCTTCTTGCAAATTGTTGCTTGAAAACTGCATGTAAGTATGGTTTATTTGTGCCTTGTTGGCTGCAAAATGCATGTTAGAATAGGGTAGACTAAGGAGCTTGGAAAGAAAAGCGTCTGGACTTCTTTGAGTTGCTTTCACACCTTGGCTCATGTGTTTAGGTAGAAGATCTTTATCCCTCTTTGGGGGGAAAATCCCACTAGGTTTAAATCTGGGACTCCCCACCAATCGACCCTTAGAACTGAAGAAGCTTCTCGGATGAGAGGTGAAACGTCTTCAAGCAACTCAAAGAAGTCCAGACGCTTTTCTCTCCAAGCTCCTTAGTGTACGATGACTTGTATGACTGAGAACATTCACAGACTTAGAATAGGGTACTTGCACCTTATTTATGGTTCATATTATAAAGTATTACCATGGATTTTTGCATCATTAATAATAAGTCCTATGCATTTATTAGTGAGCTGTTACAAACAGCTGTTACAAACAGCTCACCACAAAAATACATGAAAATATATGGGTGTATTTTGGATATATTAATTTGCCCTTTAGTCTGTCCATGTATTTTTTTAAGACAATGTCAGTACTCACAAAGTCTGGTGGTGGGAAATCTGACCCCCATGCTGTCTTGCTGCTGACTGCATGAGCATCAGACTAAATTGAGGATATATTATTTTGTAAGAACTTCCTCTTCCTGTGCTTCTGTGGTGACTGAGGCCCAACAGGGTTCCATTTCAGTCACAAGCGATTGCACGAAAAAGTCCCTACAGCCTACTATTTGTTTTATGCCCTTTTATTCATTGAATTTTGTGTTTGCTCAATTTTAGATTTTGATAATTCAGCCTACTTTTGGGGATATGTTGAAAATTTAAAAAATAAAGTAAAGTAACTGCTCAGTCATAGAAACCCACAGTGCACAGTTTTTGTTTTTTGTTTTTTTGTTTGTTTTTTTGCTGATGGTAATGCCATAGTTTAAGATTTCTGCAGTTACTGAGTCAGCAGAGTTTTGGTAATAGAGAGAACTTTAACGTCCTAAGATCTGAACTCTTCCACGGCATGCATTTTTAATTTCTCTTTGATATTTGAGGGTATTGGGATCCGGTGAATGTAAAAACAAAGAGTTACAAGATTTTTTTTTTTACCTGATTTTTGTTTCTAAGAAAACTGAGAGCAACATATGAAGACATTCTTTTCAAGTTTAGATGGAACAGTAGCAGTATAATGTCCTCGCAAGTGGATATCAGGTACTTGAAGAGCAAAATTGAGTATTTTATCTAAATAACCCAAAATGTGATGTCCACATATGTGGACGAAAGGTCCTAGGAGGTTAAAGCACTATGCCTCTAAGCCAGGGGTGTCAAACTCAATTGCACGGGGGGCCAAAACTCAAGGCACACTTTAGGTCGCGGGCCAAACAAGATAAACATTTATTGAACACACTAAAACCATGCTTTTGAAACATAAATATGAAAAAAAACAGACAGGGATATTATTCCAGATTAACCCTTTAAGACCTACCATAGAACCAAGTCCGCCAGAGCTTATATTATATTTTTACATGCTGTAGTGACATTTTTGGGAGCATTTCAAGTTGCTATACATCAATACAACCATTATAGCCCAAATGTAATATAATTGTTGCATTAAGTGCATAGTAATTACATAAATTGCAAAAAAGTGCAATAAACTACAAAAAAAAAAAATGAAATTCATTTTTATTTTTTTAACATATATTTCTAGTTAGGGAAATTTA
Organism: Pelmatolapia mariae; assembly: GCF_036321145.2. Classification (NCBI taxonomy): domain Eukaryota; kingdom Metazoa; phylum Chordata; class Actinopteri; order Cichliformes; family Cichlidae; genus Pelmatolapia; species Pelmatolapia mariae. Next base: position 56,958,985 of record NC_086229.1, on the reverse strand, counting down.
AGAAGCTTATCCCTCAAAACTGTAAATACAAAAAAGTTGCACTAACTAGTTTCCCACCACAGGAAATTTATTTAAGTGTCTTCATAGTTTTATTTTTGAAATACACCAATTTTTATATACTGCAGGAAAAACAAAAATAAATATTATAGTGCAAATTTGCAAAAAAAAGCATATGCATCAAAATAAACTATTTTCAGCTGTGCAATTTGAGTTCTAAGCCTCCCAGAAATGACACAGAAAGTCATAAAGTCAAAGATAACTTTTAAAAACACCACTATAGGCTTGCAAGGCCCTGATAATAACAATAATAATAATAAAAAAAACTACATTTCCGCGAATGTCACGTCACTTCAGGTTTCGGGCAGGTAATAGCAGACATGCAATAGTTGGTTCTGGCATCTATTCCAGCCTAGGAAGTGTTACGAACAGCTGATTGGATTGGCAAAGTGTGTCTCAGGAATATTATGTTTTTGTTGCTGCAAGTGCTTTTTATGCATTTTTTGCAAAGCTATATGTGGAAGGAAACCGTGACCTAGGGCAACTGATGTCATAAGATGTAAGTACAACTCCTCCGGTTTCATATGCAAAAAAAATTAATTGTGCTAGCTTACATGGTTGCAGTTCTACTGGGATTTAAAAATAGTTACGCAAAACGGAGCGTGCCCGCTCTGACCGGCTTTAAAGTGTTAAATAAACTTAAAAAATAAACTTTAACTTTAAATATGTTGCTCTTCATAAAAACATGTCCTCTCAAATTTATGCAAGTTAGAAATATGTACATGCTGCCAAAACCCCAGAAAAAAAAAGAACGAAAGAATACACAAGCATGTAGAAGGAGCGCCAGGAATGGAACTAATAAACTGTGCGGCCCATTCAGTGTTGTACTTTCCCTTGAACGTCATTACACTGCAGCTCCATCTGAATCTGCACAGGTGCAGTTCAGCAAAGTCTGCTGACTTGGTTCAACATTACTTGGCAACAGAGAAAATGAGGCAGGTTGCACTGGTGCATTTGTGACAGCTTCACTCAAATGCCTTAATAAAGCTCAAAAAATGTATTAAGAATTTTTATCCCAACTCAGTTAAATTTACGGTTTGCGTTACGGTGATAATTACATGTTCGGTTTTTAGGACTTTACCACACAGCCTTTCTTGGTGTATGATCCAGCGATATGCTGTTAACTCACCGGTATATTTCTCCTCCTGCATCTTTACTCGCATCCTGCTGACTAGTCCACTTTTTTCACCGCACAACACCAGCGCTCCATCTGTTGTAATTCCCAACAAGTTTCATGTTGGTTACACTTTGAAATACGTTTTCAAAAATGTTTTTTCATGTCGTTGTCCCGTGCATCGATTTAATGTTCAATATTTCCTCTCCACGGATGAAGATGGTCAGCTGTGCAATGTCCATCATGTCTACACTTTCATCCACAGCAAGAGAGGATGCAATAAAGTTTTTGCTTCTTTCACACAACTGTGTTTTTAAATCAGTGGCCATCTCACCAACCCGAGCAGCTATTCAGAAACTCTCCCTCGGTAAATAGCCAGGGTGATTTCACTATCTCCTCTGCTACAACAAAACTTGCTTTCACAACACTGTTGCTCTGGTGAAAAAAGTCTGCTGAAATGTCAGATTCTTCTTTGACTCTTCTACTTTCTGTAGTTTCTGCTCTGCATTTAGGTTTTTCAGCTTATCCTGAGGTTTTGTGTCGTAGTGCCATCTTAAATTAAATTCCTTAATTAAAGCCACATTAGCTCCACTAATAAGACACGTGTTTACCGGCAATGTCTGTAAACATATATTCAGTCTCCCACCGCCGGTGCTGAAAGGCCCTCCTTTCAGAATCAACTTTTCTCTCCATCATTGTGAGCGGCTAGCTTTGCAATAACGGAAGTTTGCCTTGATTGACGCGGGAATGTTCCCAGTTAGCCTAGCGTTTACCAAGGAGGCTGCAGCGCTGTATTATGGGATTTGTAGTTTGTATATTATTAGTGCCTCATATCGCTGGGCCATGCATATGAATAATAGTACATTTATATAAAATGATCTCGCAGGCCGGATATAAATGTACACTGGGCCGCAGACCTTGATTTTGACACATGTGCTCTAACCCCTGCTTTGTAACTGTTTTTTTCTTCCACTTTGTGGCTGAGTTGCTGTGATTCCTCAAAGCCATTTTGAAATAACAGAGCATATGGTTGTGGAATTTTCCCAGGAACGAAAGTGATTCACAAATGGTGTTGTTCCTTTTACGGTACAACCCTTTAAATCAGTGACCAGGTTTGTAGAAGCATGGATAGGTGCTTGATTTAATGAGACTAAGAACAAATCATTGCCTTGTGACCTAAGGATAAAGGTGGTTTTGGCCTTCTGGACTTCATAGACCTGAACTGTACATTTAAGGTGAAAATGTACAGCTAAAGCTGTAGGCTAAAAGAATGCTTAAAATCTCCTGAATCATTATGGCATTTTATTCCACACAACATTTTTAGGAAAGATTCAGATTAAGTGGTGTGGCATAATATTTTTTTTTCCATATAGTGCATGTTGTGCCAGGTATCATTATAATTTTTTAAGCTTCATTACAATTCATGAATAAATTATTACAAAATGTCTTTTTTTTCTCCTCATGCCTCATATGCACTGTACATAACTATTCTATGCTATACATTAAAAGAGAGATGCCGTTTCATCAACAGGGAAACAAAATTATATCTGGATCCCACTAAATATGCCAAAAATGTGAATATTATGAATTATGAATTATGTATGTTGACTGTGCATCCCTCCAATTTCACATCAGTATTCTCCAATTATGTCTCTAAAATGTAAAATCTCTAAAATGTAGACTTAAAATGTGGACTTAAAATTAGATGTCTAGAAAGCTACTCTTTCTGTTGTTGATAAAAAAAAATACATAAATTAATTAATTAATTAATTAATTTAAGAGTTCACGTCGCTAACCTGGTCACAGAGGGAATACGGTTGTGAACGACAGATGGGGTAACCCTGGGAACATCACTGTGAAAGCACAACTCTGCAGCAGAGACATTGAGCTGTTAGCCGTTAGTATGTGTCCGTTCTACATCCCCCGGGAATTCTCGCATGTTATCGTGATAACAGCGTATGTCCCTCCCTTGGCCAACGTGGATGCAGCCTGTGACGCTTTGAATACTGTGCTCAGAAGACTGCAAACACAATCTCTGAGAGCTCTTCTCCTAATATTAGAGGCCTTTATTCAATCCTCAATGAACTCCACACTGCCCACCTTCACCCAGTATGTGACATGCCCAACCAGAGACAGTAAAACACTGGACTTACTGTACGCGGGCGCAGAAGAGAGTTGACCAAAGTGCTGTACAAAGTAATAATTAAACAGTGGCATTAACATCAACAACAGGTAAGAAAATTAAAAGAAAATTAGGATAAAAGAATTGGTAACTCTGATGAAGTATTAAAAGCCAAAGTGAAAAAATATGATTTAAAATGGGATTTAAAAAGAGTAACAGTTGGGGCCTTTCTAATGTGGAGAGGTAGATTGTTCCACGTTTTAAGGCCTTATGACATCCTCCACACTATGCACTTGAACATATTAAAGTGATGAGCACCTCCTTTGTTGAACTCTGAGTGTTTTAATCAACCTTGTTACATCTGTGGTGTTCCCTGTCAAAAGAGACCGCCATAGAAAATGAATGGGAAAAAATGTAAAAAAATATTATATTACCTGACAAATACTTTAAAAACAAATTGATTACATTTTAATTTCCATATATGACTTTCAATTTCTTTTATATTTGCTTCATCTGGCTTTTTTTATTTCTTCAAACTGTTTAAAGATTTTTTGTGCAATTTAACTTTTTCTCATTTTGTACATATACTAAAACAACAAGTGAATTCAATTCAGTTCTATTTATACAGCATCAAATCACAACAACAGTCGCCTCAAGCACCTTATACTGTAAGATAGACCCTATAATAATACATACAGAGAAAAACCCAACAATCATATGACCCCCCTGTGAGCAAGCACTTTTGTGACAGTGGGAATCAAAAAGTCCCTTTTAATAGGAAGAAAAATCCAGCAGAACCTCAGCATAACTAAAGGAGGATTCAGGGTCACCTGATCCAGCCCTAAAAGGAAAGTTTTAAGCCTTATGCTAATAGTAGAGATAGTGTCTGCCTCCCAAATCCAAAACTTTATTAGTTAACATGTTTTCATTTTAATGAAAAGTAGGAGAACCAAGTACAACCATGATATACAGAGTTAACTGAGAAAATGATTTTTAAAATTAAAAATTAGAGTTCAAACAGCTCTTTGTGTCTTTAAGACATTGCTGCAATTTAACTAATTGGTGTGTGTTATCTGGCTTCATGGATAGATAGTCACGGTGGGTGTTTTGGAGGACCCAGGTGGCCCCCAGACGGGGGGGCAAAACTTTTACTGAACTCAAATTAGGGCCCTTTATTGGGGCCAGTAAACAGTAAAGCAAAAATAACCAAACATAAACTATGGCAATAACCTAAACAAAGAGTGTAAACTGGGAAACAACTAAAGACTATGAATTACTAAGACTGTGACTTAAAACTATAACTATGAGCTATGAACACGACATGAAAAGGCAAAGAACAGAATTCTGGACTGGTACATGAAAGACTATGAAAACACAACAGGAGCAGAAAACTATGAACATGACCAATAGCAGAGTCTTAAGAACTATGAATTATGACGTGTAGCTAAAGTGACAGGGATGGTAACAGATGACGCGACGCAGACTGAATGAAACACAGAGACTAAATACCCGCAGGGATGATAGGGGAAGTGGAAATACATGAGGGAGAACAGCTGGCAGCTAATGACAGGAAAGGGGAAGTGAAACTAAATACAATGAACAACCTATACTAAAGTTGTTTCTGTGCTGTGATGAGCTCTGAAACCTGACTGAAACTCAAATAAGCCATTCGTTTGCAGATGATCTGTTAGCTGTTTTGACAACTTCCCTTTCAAGAATTTTTGAAATGAAAGTCATGTTGCAAACATGTGTTTTAGAATTACCTTATCCCATCTTCACTGTTTCACATAAGACAAGTCTTGTGTTTACAATATTTTCACAATTTCTCCTATAAATAAACATTGTGTTGATGGCTTATGACATTTTAGCTTCATGTCTTAAGCTACATTTGTCACATTGTGTTGCCGCAGAGGCCACAGTAAGTATATTTTAAAAAATTGCAACAGCACTTTCATACCTGTAATGAGGCAGAGTAAATAGAACCGTCTCTCTCTTTCATGTTCAATTTTAACACACTGCTACCTTTTAAATTAGAAGTGATGATGTGAGGTGGGTGAAGTTTCGTCTTTCATGAGAAGAATAAAGACAATGAAATGACATGTGGTTGGGGTCATGTTTTATTTCATGCAAACTGACACCTTTTTATCAATTATAAATCAACACAATCACTGTTTATATAAAAGCAAAATCTAAAACATTAAAATTCTGCTAATAAACACAGAAATGTTCATGGTCTTGTGTCTAAATGCAGCTCTTTTGACAGTTTTCTTTCCATACATCCATAGCTTCAATAACATTAAAACTCAAAAAAAAGAACATAAGAGACTCATATATCCTTCATTTGTGGTTGAACAAAGGAGCGTTTCAAACCCTCTTCTGTTAAAGCTGAGTTGGTACCTTCATTAACTGTTTCCAGTCAGCTGGCTACGGTTGATTCTCTTAAGAGTACAAATTAAATTTCAAAATACTCTTTTTCTTTTAAATGAATTGTATTTGAAACAAGACATGATTTATAAATTGTTGCTCTTCTATATCATTTACTCTAATAAAATGTGTTCATTTATGAAATGCAATTATGAATAAACTAAAGTAACGCGTTTAAAAACGTCTAGTCTTTTTTTATTTCACTTGCAGACACACTACTTAAGCTGTCGAGTGGTTGAGCATGTGACCACCAGTTAAAAATATATCTTATGTGCACATTCATTATGATACTCCACAGCCTTCAAACAACCTACATGTTGAACTGAGGGTGCTCAGCTACATACACTTTTGTATCTGGGTTTCTGGTGTGGTTACTGTCAGATATCACAACCTTCTGTTAAAAAAGAAGCTGGTAAAGTTTGCCTTTCTCTCTGTAAGAAGATTCAGCTGCTGAAACACAGGGTAACAATAATTGAATAATGACAAGTCTTTAACAAATGCTCACAAAAACATCACATAAATTTAAGTCTTGCCCAATAATTTCTGTTTAGAGCAGAAAAGTGATGGACTGCTGAAAAAATAATTTATTTTTCTTTTTGTATCTTTACATTGTTTCGTCAACTAGCTTTTTAAACAGCTAGTTACAATATTTTCACATGTTAGGCAAATTACCTTTCATCAACCTTGCTTCTTGTGATGAGGGTACGCATCGACTGGGTAGAATTAGTTATGCTGGCCCCTGCAGACATTGAAACATACAGGCAAGTCAGGACCATCCAAAATACAAAGATAACTATGAACATGTTAGGCAAATTACCTTTCATCATTCTTGGTTTTTTGATGAGGGTCTGCGTCACTTGGGCGTATTCAGTCATGCTGGCCCCTGCTGACACTGAAATATAGAAAGTTCAAAGATCACTGCAGAGGAAGATGAAAATTGTTTCCTCAGCTTGACTAGCACATGTCAAGGCTATTCACAAAGGACAGAGAGTGTAACATAAAATATGCACATTTATGATATTATGTAAGTAATATGTATTCTGTAAGTATTATGAGATCATCATATTGCCTAGCAACAACATACCAAATAATAATACCAAATTTACAGTGTTTCAGCACTAGAACATCTTAAAAAAAGGACAGCATGATTTTAATTTCATGACAGTAGCACCCAATATGTATTCACAAAGCCTCAACTATGTTATATTATGACCAATGTTCCCTCTAATTTTTCACGTGTCTGAGCGAACACTCAAACTCCCTGAGCGATCCCTTGGACCACTGTGAGCGACATCAGACGTGTGCACTGTGGTCACGCCAGCATCGAATCCATCCAAGTTACATGGTTTATTAAAATAATCAAATTACAGCATTTACATTTATGTTAGACTACTTTTAAACTGCTTTAGCCCACTTACAATGGAAATTTAAAAAAAAAAATGTTCATGACCTGTGTAGTATGTTAACACTATTGGAAGTAAAAATAACTTGAACTCCAACTTTGAAAACACAACATTCATAATTTCTGTCCACTATGAGATAAAGGAGAACAACAGCCTGATACCTGCAGGCTTGACAACAGCAGATGTATCACTCCTGTAACACCTGTAACATTCAGCAGTCGCCTCATTGTTCTGACACACACAACACAACTATTGACTACACTACACGCTAACTACACAAGATTTTTGCTAAATGTCACAAATCTCTCACATCTCAAAACACCGCCGTCACTCCTAAAACTTTCCCCCGTTTCTTAACAACTTCCCATATAATTTTTTGATCGGTCGACATGGTACTTTTTTCGACCAATAGGAAGGGGTGGGGGAGGGTTTGGGTTTTGGTTTTGCTCACAGGCGGAGAGTGCTTTCCAGCGTTTTTCTTATAAAACACCTTTTTTACCGTTTCTTCCCGCAGTAAATATAAACAACGATAGTATTCAGGAAGAAAACCAAACATTGCATATATTTTTATCGTAACTCTGGTTTTACGTGGCCTCTCAATACAATTTAAAAACTGGTATAAAGTCCACACTTTTTCCGTCAATTGTTCCGTCTGTCTTGCTCACATCTCCAGTGGTTGTACACGTTGTCATTAACGTAGCTTCACTCCACATCAGCCACGCCGCTTTGCTAGCTAAAACACCGGTGTCGGCACATAAGGACGCTGTCATAGCCTGTCAACGACGTTGATTAGCTGCGTATATACGAATGTGAATCGCATTATTGGCTGGACTATGGGATAAGGTGGCATCGTTCTAATCCCATACGGGAGCAGCCAGTCACTCACTGACTAACACTGCAAAACAGAATTGCTAAAGTTTTAATTTTAATTTCAATTCAGGTTAGATTTCTTTTGCGCGCAACACAGACTTTCTGTGGGCAGAGACCATGCCAGCTGTGCGCAATTGCGCACATGCGCAGCTTAGAGGGAACATTGATTATGACATTATTGTGTTACCTAGTACCCACCTAAGAACAGCCTAAAATTACAAACTCTGAAACTCTAAAAGAAATGTAGCATGGGCATGTATTAGTTTTTAAAATCTACAAAATCTAAAAAAGGTGTAAGTCTTCATTTCTACTCTGGAGTGACATCAGAGAGGACCAGTGCAATCAATGCTTATAGTGTGGTTTATTGGTTTCAAAGCTAAACAAGAAGTCATGCTAATGATGAGCCATACTTGGTGTCAAAGAAGTTTCTTCTATGTGACGTCTGATGGTCTGTTGATGTTTCTGATGATGAAATACTCCAGCCAGAAGGAGCAAAATAATCACCATTAAAACACAGAAGCCAGTGCCGAACACCAGGTAGAGGTCTAAGCGAAGCACTTCAGGTGGATCATCAGCTCCTGGAAAGATAATTACATGCATTGTGTATTAGAGATAATTATAATGATGTAAATAAATGCAAATTTATATTAATATTAAAAAAACAAACAAACCCTAAACCATCAAGTTATGGTATACATTCATCAAATAATGCTTATCTTATCTACACATGAACTTCATGTTTATGCAAAGCTTTAAAATACATTTTAGATACACGGTTTTTAATTAACTTACTTCCAACAGCTAGCCAGCTCTCTGGTGATTCTTCAGTCTTAGAGATGCTACATTTGTAGAAGCCTTCATCAGACTTGGAGACAAGGTGGTTCATCATCTTTCCTGTTGAACCAATCCCAATGAAGGCGCCATTTTTATAGAATTCAGCCGTGAAATTGGGGTGTGCATGCTTCTTTTTACAAAGCAGGGTCACATTATTTCCCTCCAACAAAGGATAGACAGGACTCTCCAGGATCACAGGACCATCTGAAAGTGAATGGCACATGACTTGAAAAGTTTCTCATGGAAAACTTGATTTCTGATGAAATTATATAATCTTTCAAATACTACAGGCAAAAGGTCATATATCATTTTTAAGAAAAAATGCATAACACATTATACAAACTTTACTGTGACGAAGATTCTTTTGTTATCAGAGTAATGCTTAATTTCTAAAATTAATAGTGCTGTATTTGCTACCAAAAACAACTGACCTAAAAATTGGTCATATGTCATTCCTTAAGAGAAATGTGTAAAATGATTCTTATTTACCTGTTTAAGAAAACAAGTGTATATGATATAACAAACCAACAGATCTAAAAAGTGGATGGACTAAATATGTTTTTATATTTTTTTAGTGTATGTGCATACCAGTTACAGTGATGTTGACAGTGTTGCTTCTTTGTGTTCTTCCCATTTCACACCAGTATTCTCCACTGTCAGTTTTTGGATATGCATTACTAATATTGCAAGGCCCAGTAGCTCTATCCCAGGTTGGAGCACATGTTCTAATGTCTCCATTTATCTTTTTCATCACTCTCCATCCAGTCAGTCCATTTAACCCTTCACAGCTGATTGCTATAGATTCTAATTCAAAGAATTGTTGTCTGTTTGGAACAACTTCAGGAAAACCTGAATCTAAAACAGAAAATCAAGATGTGTTAGTGCGTCTGTCTTTCAACACACAAATGGACTATATTACTATATTTACTGAAACAAATGCACATGTATGTTGTATTTTTAGGTTTTTCTTAAATACCGATTTTTTCCAAAGTTGTATTCTAATATAATGTTGTGTTGGAATGTATTATCCTTTTGCAGCTCTATTTTAGCCCAAAAGTACCTTTCAAATTGTCATGAGACAATATTTACCTATTATAATTTTGTTATAAATAGATCAATATGAATTTTTTACTACTTACTATGTGTTTGAGAGTCACTGAACTCAGCTACTGTAACTGAGATCAACAGCACATTAATCACTGTAGGGATTAAGAATGACAGTTAAACATTTCAACTTTTGAATATTTTTTCTTCATCATTAGTGTTGATTCCTGCATTTAGAACTGAGCAGTTGCAAATTCCATAATTAATTCAATAATATTTATGAGTGTGTTTTAGATATGTTAATTTGCCCTTTAATTTCATACGTGCATTTCTTCAATAGTTGATTCAGTATGTTTGTATAGATAGACAACGATCAGTACTCACAGACTCTGATATCACCAACTCTGACCTCCATGTTGTCTTTCTGCTCACTGTGTGAGTGTCAGACTGAAATGAGATTGTGTTGTTTGTAAGAACTTCCTCTTCCTGTGTTTCTGGTTAACTCACCGACATGTTTTAGTCTTCTTGAGAGAGAGGAATGCTCTGTGTTTAAAAGAACATCTAAAAGGACATAAGCAGTGTGCATAACAGGATAAACGAGGATGTGGTTTCCACTCTATTTACATGCAATCAAATCAAAAAGCCCCCAATTCAGCCTGTTCAGACTGTTCTTTGTTTTACATGATTAAAAAATGTCTGTTTCTATGCAGCGGAAGAATGTATAAGATCACATAATAATCATGTATATGTAACCCTGCCAGTCCAAGGATCACCCTGGATTCTGCGTTGTGCGATTTTGGTTTGGATTGGAGTGCACAGTAGAGAGACCAGTCGGGTACAGGCCTTCAATATGTGGTTCGGACCACACTGCTTATTTAGACACTGGGACACAAACAACTCCAACTCAGCTGCTGGCATCTTTACAACATTTCTTGGTTTCAGGTACGTGTGTGAGGCAAAATTTGCATAACGACACTACTAGCAAACTGTAGCTGAAGAACTAAATCTTCATCTTCTTCATCATTGCATCAATGAGTCCTCTGTTAGCAAGCAGAAGTGTAGCCGCAAATCACCACAGACATTTCTAAATGAAACTTAAACACACTCTCATCAGACAGTATATGAACATCTCAATAAATACAGTATATTCATAGTTTGACTGGACAATCCCCATTTAACAAAGTATAATACTGATTTTTAAACTAAACCCATGTGGAATGTCATGACAGTGCCATGACAGTGCTTATTTTGCAAAGCAATCACAGAAAACTCTGAACCAAGCACAAACAGGAAACTTGGCCTAGGGTGTCCTGTAGGGGACAATTGTCAAAATTGCTCAAATCTACAGTGTATATGCAGCTCAACAGTGACACCCTGTGACTCTGATGCAATAGCTTTATTTTAATACCAAGATTGTTTACATGGAGTTTGTTATAGCAAAGAAATACTGTTCATTTCGGGTGTGGTGTTTTTAAGCAGGAAGCTCAGAAAGAAATTTGAGATTTAAATAATAGCTATTCATTTCTGCTGAAGATATTTGAAAGGTTAACATGTGAAAAATTAAATAAAAAGCAGCTTTTTCTTAGTCAGTTTCCATTAAATATTTATGTTTTTTGGAATAAATCATGGAATAAATAAAGAGTGCATAATTGCTTTCTATACATACAGTATATACACGGGTGTGTACAGTAAGGAGTATAAACAGCACGCTGTGGTTCAGAAGCAGGTATGGTGGATGTTTTAAATACAGAAAGTTTAGCCTGTGGAAAGAAACCGTACACATGTCAGAGGTTAGCAGCTGTTACAGTGTTCAGGGTGTGATGGGTCTGCAGTGATGATACCTGCTGGTTTCCTGATTGGAGGTCAGTTCCGCAGCAGTGATGTTTTCTGCAGACCTCACTGTCTGCTGTGGTCTGTTCTTGTCCTTTTTGGTGGCTGATCCAAAAAAAGCAGTGATGGATGAGCAGAGAACAAAGAAGATGACTGCAGAGTGAAGATGGATCAACAACTTCAGCTGAAACAGTTCTCTGTCTGCTACTCCTTCATGTTGTGACTTCCTCTATTGATTTGTTACAAAGATTTTCACCATGATGTGAGAGAAGCTCCCAGTGACTCTAATATGCAGTAGTGTTTGAACATGTGTAGCAGGGCTCTTTGACTCTGGCCGGATGCTCAGGGAATATGTGAATATTTGATCCTCACCCTGTTTTAAAAACACTAAAATGTTTCATGTTTTCTCTCTGTGTCTCAAGTTATCCTCAGGTGATCAATTTCATCTCAGCTAATCGTGTCCACTCATGACAATGATGCCATCCTGCCATGTCATGTTGAGCCTCTGGTAGAGGACCATGAGTGGTGGAGACTGGACCTTCCTCATGACCCCGAAGATTCACTGAGCCAGCACAGGCATGTGCACTGTTAAAACCGAAACCTGGTAGGATGGAGCTGTTCAAGGATGGCCTGAAAAGCTGCAACGCATTGATCAAGATCAAGAAGGTGGAGCTTTTTATGGGCGATCGTGGCTCAAAGAGTTTGTAGTCCGACTTGTAATCGGAAGGTTGCCGGTGCGAGCCCCGGCTCGGACAGTCTCGGTCGTTTTGTCCTTGGGCAAGACACTTCACCTACCGCCTACTGGTGTTGGCCAGAAGGGCCGATGGCGCGATATGGCAGCCTCGCTTATGTCAGCCTGCCCCAGAGCAGCTGTGGCTACAACTGTAGCTTGCCTCCACCAGTGTGTGAATGGGTGGATGACTGGGTATGTAAAGCGCTTTGGGGTCCTTAGGTGGGGCTAGTAAAAGCACTATACAAATACAGGCCATTTACCATTTCAGGTGAAGGAATATACAGATGTTTCCTCCCAGAGTTACAGAGCCAAGTTTTTTTCTCTCTCTCTGTTAATTAAAAACATTTTTTTCACAGTCAAACGTTACTAAAACTGTGGTGACAACAACAGCGCTGCGATCCAGATCTCTGCAAACAGCAGCTGTGAATGAAAAATAACAAAATTAGAGGTAAAAATATTCTTTGTAAAGATCACAAGAAACAGTGACCGGTTTTATGCCCTATTCTCAAATAAGTTGGAGCTTTGTAGAAAATATAAATAAAAACAGTGATTTGCAAATCACATAAACTCATTTGATTCACAGCAGAACATAGAAAATAGTGTTTAAATTGAGACCTTTTACTATTTATTGAAAAAAACATCTGCTCAGTTTGAAGCTGATGGCAGCAACACAAAAAAGTTGGAAGGATAGTTTGTCACTACCTGGCAGCAGGTCATTAACATGAAATAAAAAGAGGCAGAGCTTCACCTGTTAGCAAAAACCTGTTTCTACTAACCAACAACAACTTCAGAATAAAAGTGCAAAGACTTTAAATTCTCCTTCAGTAACGTCTCCTCTGTGGGATGTTCTTATTTTTAGGTGGAGGAGGACTGATCGCTGCTGCTGCTGCAGTGGGTTTCTTCATCCTGCTGATCCTGGGTGGAGCAGGTGGATACTGACTTAGACAGAGGCCAGTCTCTATCAGAGCACTTTCATCAACTGTTATTGTTTCTGTTGTTCCATCTCTGCTTTGAAGTTTGTTAAACTTGTGATATTCAGTTGTGTTTTGTTTTCAACAGAGTGACTCCTTCTCACACACCAGTGTAGAGGCCTTGATGAACAGAGCCTCAGCATTTGCAAACCAACAGCTGGACACAAAGAGTCAGAAGAAGAGATCCCTGAAGCTTCTGGAGAGAAGACTTGAACATTTCTTATTGAGCAGAAGTTTGGATGTCAGCTTGAATCTCAACACCAGTCACTCATTGAAGCTGTGAGCTGATGTCAGAGTCGGGAAATGAAGGAAGGACACACAGAGCCCGATCTGATCACAAAGACCTCTGATGTTTGCCTTTTAAGGTCAGAAACTCTGCAGCCAACCTGGAGCTACAGGCCGGTTCACCTGAAGACCTCAGAGGCTGAACTCACAGAGCTCCAGCTGTGCTGCATCCTTTCAGTGTAGTAACAGAGCTGGACACTAAATAAATGGCTTTATGTATGTCATGCTCAGTGTTTATCTGATAAACACAAAGGAATGTGCAGCAATAAACGTTAGAAACTGATCAGACTCGAGTGTCTGCTTTGCAGTCACTTGTTAATCATTGTCTCAGTCTTCGTTTCCTGCTCGGCTCCAGCGACTCGTTTCACTTTGAGAGTGACAGATTGAATCACTGTGTCGGAGTCCAGGGTCTTTATCTGTGGTAAGTCTTTTTTTTATTTGTTTGTTTTGTTTTTCATTTGTTTTGAGTCAGAGAACAAACAAACAAGAACCTTATAACAAAATACTAAAAATGTGAAAAACAAAGGGATTTTTTTCTACATGTTACTGAATAAACTCTGAATAAAGTCAGACTGTTGTTTCTCTGTCAAACTGTGAGCACATACAAAATGACAAATGTCTTCAATTATTAAAAGCTCCCACAAAGCTCCAAATCTAGAGGCAAAAAGCTGTATTATGTTTATAAAGAACTGTTCTTGGAGTCGTGCAGAGACCTGCACTTAAAGCAGGACTTTCTCTCATCGAGGTGACTTAAAAGAACTCTGAGCTTTCAGTTTTACTTATGTGCTTAAGTTAGAATGCTATGGAGCAGGTTGATTTCAAAATAAAAGGTCATAGTCTAAACTGATCTGTGTTCCTATTGAGTGTTTGATGGGTCACCTCCATCCTTGGCTGAGCCTTTGTGCTTTTCTTTAATGTATTTGCCAAAAAGAGATAAAACACAGAGCTGACTGACTGCAGCAGGTTTCTCAGATTGTCTTTCTGTCAATGCCACAGGCTGGTGCTGATTGGTCTACTCTTTAGAGAGTGGGCAGAGTCAACTCACATGAATAATTTCAGTTTCTTCTTTGAAAACGACTGCTTGATACAAACTCAGGAGCCCAGCTGTCTGAAATGACTGAAGATGAAGCACGTTTGCTGAATTTACTGAGATTAAAGTGAGTATGTACCTGTCTGTGTTGAACTGTGACAATCATCAGTTAACACGACTTTTCAGCTGTTTGGGGGCAGAGACAGTTTCCTCCTCAGAAAAAACTGTGGATGTTTGGAGGTGTTTTGTTGATTTTAAGCTTTAGAGTCAACAGGTTTGTTCTGTACTCTGTCAATCAAAACGAGAGAGCTCACTTTTCTGCCTTCAAAGGAAAATATAGCAGCAGCTCAAGAGGCGAGAAGAACAGCCCAAAGACTGCTGAAAAAACAAAAAACAAAACTGGTTATCCTGGCGATAATATACAGTATCACCCTTGATCAGTTGTGGGAGTGTGATAGTCAGGCATTAGTACAATGTCAGGAATGCTACTGTTGTGAGGGAACCACAGTAACATTTTTTAACTCTAGTATCTTTTATTCTTAGATGTCGTCCATACTCTTCTGATTAATCACTTAATCAAATTGAGTGCTTTTCAAAATTATAAAACATTAAATTGTTTTTAGGATTTTAAGCCTTTAAATGACTGTTTAAACATCTGATATATTAATTATTTATTCAAATAAACTCACGGAAAACTAATTTTCCATATAATAAATAGGATGAGGATGGGACATTGGGGTGATTAGATTCTTGGGCATGTCAAAGAACAGCAACAACATTGATTTGATTGCATTATTATTTTTTTCTGTAGTGTCTTTCGGAACGAAAATGCCCCATTCACTTCTACTGAAACCACATTTTCTTTTAATCTCTCTTGTAATACTGTTATAGTATAAAACCGCCATTTTATTTTGAAGAAAAGTTGTGTTTTTTGACATTTTTACTGTATTCCCTCAGATTCAACCATTATGCCGTTGTAGGCTAATGCACGAAATCATTGTCTTTTTGTAACTGGTGTGACCACCAGGGAGCCCCAAGAGTGATTTATATGCATGTGTGTGAAACTACTTTTAAATCAACATCTGTTTCATTATTGAGCACATTTATTATGCAAACTGCACCAGCACTGAAAACTTTAACAACAAAAGATAAGAACAACAGAATACATGTATAAATTTGAAACTGTGTAACTGATATCACAGGTAAATGGTTCTTAGCAATTTTCTACTCTTAGTACTGAAAGGGCTTCATTCACACAATGTTTTCTCTAGGGGTGTGCTTCCAATCTTACATGCAAATCCAACCACCAACCTTCAGATTAGCAGATGACCTGCTCTACCTTCTCCAAATCTGCAAAAATGTCAACAATTCTGTGTTCTTCTGTCAATACGGGGAGCTGTGTGTACATTAATGACTGCAATATAACAAAGAGTGAAAAATTTAAGGGGGTCTTTATATTATTTAATATTATTTTTACTATGCAGAAATCGAGAATGAGTTCAATGAAGGACAAGCTTCTCTTGGATTTCTATCATGTTGTTATCCTTCTTCTTCTAACATGGCATTGTGGAGGTAAGTTGCACCGTAATACTGAACAACGAATATAATTTTAATGTGGTGAGAGTTTTTGTGTATATGTGATGGGACTGTTGCAAGACAACTGGAAGAAAGATATAAAGACAACAATACATGGAAAATTGCAGCCCAAGAAAAATTAACCCAATGAAGTGTAATAATAGTATTAGTTTATTATACTTTATCCACAGGTCAGTCTCAGATGATTGGTCCAGCTCAACCATTGGTTGCAATGACAGGTGATGACATCATTTTACCATGCCAGCTAGAACCAGCTACAGATGCTGTTGACTTGACTGTGGAATGGTCTAGACGTGACCTTAAACCTAGATTTGTCCACTTAAAGCGGGACGATGCGACGCTCCTGACTCAGAATTCTTTATACTCCAGAAGAACATCCCTGTCTGTCAACAAACTGAAATGTGGTGACATTTCATTGAAACTCTCCAAAGTGCAAGTCTCTGATGCAGGAATGTATAACTGCCTTGTTCCTGAAATTGGTGCAGAAACTGGGATGGAGCTCGTTGTTGGTAAGTTGACATCAATACCATTTGCTCTTAAAAAAAAAAAAAAAAACATTAAGGATGGGATATTGACAAATAACAGAAGCTTACCTTGGATGACAAGATGGATATTCTACTGGGAAGTGGATCATCTACAGGAGAATATAAGTTGAATAAAATTTGGGAAAGACAGATTAGTTCTTACTTGAGCTAACATAGCTAACTGGATTGAGATTTGGACTGACCAGATGCATGGCATGGTTTATTGAGTTCTCAAGAAGTGCAGTTTACTAACTACAATTTAGGCCACTGTACCATTTCAACAAAAAGCTTAAGTATATGGCGTGACCACAGGGTAATCAAAGGTAATCTGGAAGGAATTTGGACTAACATGAACCATTGAAATAATTCAAAAATTCTTTAATTCTGAACTTTGCATTCCAATGAACTTTTATCCTTATTTCCTCTGTAGGTTCTGTTTCTTCTGTAGTCATGGAGATATTCAAAGTCAAAAATGAAATCTTCTTTAAATGCAAATCTAACGGCTGGTATCCAGAGCCTCAGGTGTTTTGGCTGAACAGTCAGGGAAACCAAATCACAGATGAATCTACAAACAGTGCCAAAGGTTCTGATGGCCTCTATACTGTCAGCAGCACTGTGACTGTGAACAAGAGACAGACCTACAGTCTCACCTGCAGAGTCCAACAGAAGAACATCAACCAGACTGAAGAAGCACATATCCATGTATCAGGTAGAAAAATGATATATGCCTGGCTCAGGGCTGTACTTGGACAAAAATTCGGCCCGGGCATTTTGACTAGAGACTGGCCCACCAGGTATTATAGAAAGAGCCAAAAAGCCTTTGAATGAAAACAAACGCTATTGTGACAGTGATGTAAACTGTCTTGTTGGTATTTATGTAGGACTTCTATACATTTCACATAAGATTAAAACTTTGGTTGTAAGATTCAGGTATTTATTTATTAAAAGCCAGACATTTTAAATGAGATTAAGAAAGAAAAGTATTTCTTTGTGCCCCCCATTACTGTTATTTTCCCTACCTGGCCCCCTGCACAGTTTCCAGCTGTCAGCTATGTAGAAACAGATCCTGGTGTTATTTGTCTCTCAGAAACAGTTCATAACTTCCCTTCAACTCATTCATGCCATTTAAAAAGACAACCCCCCCCCCAAAAAAAAAACAAAAAAAAAAAAACATCGGCCCATGAAAATGAAAAATCACCATCGGCCCAACGAGCAAATGCCCGGTATGCCCGACAACCAGTCCAGCTATGGCCTGACTTTATTAGTTATTCACATTACTTCTTATTTACAGACAGTATATTCTGTGTGCTTTCTAATTTAAGGTGATTTCTACTTGGTCCAGTGTAATCCTGCTGTTCAGATTACTATCAACCTAGCTGTTTGCTTAATATTGATTGCTACAACAGTATTACTAATATGGAAATGTGGACAAAACAAAACCAGTAAGTTCTAACTTTATCATACTTTTCTAGACAAACGCAGATAATCATTACATTCATGCAGTGTTGGGAAGGTTACTTTTAAAATGTATTCCACTACAGAATACTGAATGTGCCCCAAAATGTATTCTGTAACGTATTCTGAATACTTTGGATTACTTAATATATTATCATGCTGTTTACAACTACGTAAATGTACTATTGCTGTGATTTATTACTTTTACTGAAGGTCCGCGGCTTCGAAACGTAGTAAAAGGACCTCTGGCTAATACGTCGGGTTCGTGTCGGGCTGGTAGCCGAAAACTAGCTTTACTTTGTTGTCTGGGTCAACTTTGCTTGCGGGAGACAGAGAGAGGCGTTGAAAGGCTGCTCCAACGGAACTTATTGTTTCAGAGGAAAACACGAACACAGTGTACAGTCGAGTCTTAATAGCTTACTTACAAATAGTCTCATCAGGCACTCTTCTTGGCTGCTGTGGTTATTATTATATTTACATGCTTCCAGCTCCCGTTTCTGCTCCGTGACAGTCCGGACTTTTCCTTTTGTCTCCCTCCCTCGCTCACAGACACATAACGGGTATGGTAGTCCATTCTCCCTGCAGCACAGACTACACTGCCTATCAGGCTACATTCTTTAGAGCTATAGCATGTAGCATTCTGCCTATTAGTTTACCACAACAACCACAACAAAAAGGCGCTCTCTCTCACCCAGGAAACACGCAGAGAGAGCACGCGTCACCCTGTAACCATGGCAACCGTAACGCTGCCGCCTGGAACAACAGAACATAGCTGTAAACAAAGCCAAACAGTCCTGACCTGCGACAATATGAAACAGGAAAGTACCGCCGTGTAATCCATTTATTTCAACAAAGTAACTGTATTCTAAATACCACCTTTTTAAATGGTAACTGTAACGGAATACAGTTACTCATATTTTGTATTTTAAATATGTAACGGCGGTACATGTATTCCGTTACTCCCCAACACTGCATGCATGGATTTGGAACTTTAAACATGTACTGATTACTAAATTTATCCCTACCTTTGGAACCAACATAACCGATATTTTTTTAGTGTTTTTTAGTGTTATATATATATATATATATATATATATATAATCTACCTGATATTTATTAGGTTTCATTAACACTGTTTCAGTGTGAATTATTTAACTTTTTTGTGATGTTAATGATTTCATTTCCCCTGCAAATGTGAAATTTGGGGGGAAAAATGTTTACTGTAGCAAGCAAGTCTGTTTTTTTAGCTCTCAGTGATATTACTTTTGAACATTTTTTTTTTTTTTTTGCATTTCTATTCACACAGAAATCAGCATATATGATGAGGATGAAAATGAACTACATCAAACAGAGATGGAGGAGAAATTACAGAGAGAATGTGAGGAAAAGAAAAGACTTGAAGATGAGTTGCAGAACAAGGAGGAGGACTTAAAACACGTCAGACAAACCATTGAAAAACTGATGGAGCAGAAGACATTTCTGAAGAACCAGAGAGAAAAACTCAACACACTACTGCAGGAGGACAAGACAGCGATGAAAGAGGTCATGAAAATGTTGGAGATAGAAAAACCAAAAACTGACAAAGACAAAAAAATGCAGAAGCGTGGAGATACAAAAGTTAACCTAGAAAAGAGAACAAAGGTACATGAAGAACTGTTAAAGATGACAGAAAAGCTAATGGAGGAAACGGAGAACATTATTATCCAAATGACAGAAAAAAAGGGAAAAATAGAAAAAGACAAGGAACAAATTATTAAACACTTGAGAGAGAAACAGAAAGAAATAGAAGAGATTGAGAAGAAACTGTCAGAGAAACAAGTGAGAAACACTGAGCAGGTGTGTAAGTTTTTCTTTAATATATTTCTTGCTAAAATCACATGGACAAACTGTCGTGTTGTGTTCAGTTTACATTCCCAGTGTCTTCAGTTATGAACCTAACCCGTTTTTTTTGCTTTTCTTCCTCAGCAAAGGACAGAGTAACACGACAAACAAAACATGGATTTTGCTGTTTTTTTCCTCTTGCTGTCATTTTGCAATGTGATGCCTAATTTTTCTTTATTTGTTTGCTTTAAATTTATACTATATACAGTTTAACAAGACATGCATTTTGAGTGAATTTTATCATATAAGATTGTATTTTGTTTCTTTACAAACAAAATAGAAGATATTCAGAAGAAACTCACTTGATGAACGTCTGTCTAAGAAGTCAAATGTTTATTTTAGTTGATTTTTTTTCCTGCAACAAAAAAATATATTGATGTGTTTATTATTTAAGTTGATTTATAATAATAATTTTACCGTTATAATTTATTCTGATGATTTAATCTAAACTGATCCGTGATGAAAACACATCTGTGTGTAACCATGTATTCTTATCTTGGTAGGGACCACAATTTGGAAGTCAACCATACTTGTTGGGACCAACAGCCCTTATGATGACCAAAATCCTGGTCCCCACAAGTTTTAAGGCATTTTTGCGACTCAGAATGTGGTTCAATCAGCTATTCTGCATTCAATAAGATACCACACAAATTATTTGTGCCACTCCAAAAAATAATTTCTGTCCACTATAAAGGAGAACATCATAGCCTGATACCTGCAGGTCTGACAGCAGCAGGTGTATCACTCCTGTTTCTACCTGGAGACAGCAGTCGCCTCATTGTTCTGACACACAACACAAAACTATCCACAACACTACACACTAACTACACAAGACAACACATTAACTACACACTCCAAACACGCCAAACGTCACAAATCTCTTACATCTCAAAACTCGCTCTCTCTCTTTTTCTGCTCTCTCTCTCTCTCACTCCTAAAACTTCCCCTCTTTTGTTTTGTTTTGTTTGCTCATAAGCAGAGAGTGCTTGCTAGCGCTAACGTGACAAAACTACTGAGGAAAAGACGCTGCGTATACCTTGTTTATCATGACTCTGGTTTTACGTGGCCTATCAACACAATTTAAAAACTGGTATATATCACCTTGTTGCTTCGTCTTTAAGTGGTCATGTGACTGGCTTACCACGACTACTTTATTCTTCTTCCTCAGTTAAACAGCAGCACTGATGCGATTGTTTTGCCCCCTGAGCTCCAGGTGTTGTGCAGTGATCGTGATTAGCGTCCGCGGGAGCGCGCAGCTGCTTCAAGCTGTAGTGCCCAGATTACTTACAGCTACTTCCATGCAACTGATATAAGATGCTGTAAGCTGAACACAGCTTCAACCGTCTGTTTGTTGAAAAATAGTAACGGACCACATTTTCTTGTTAGTAACTGTAACCGCGTTGTAACGATAGGAATAGTAATTAGTTAGATTACTCGTTACTGAAAAAAAGTAAGTAACGGCGTTACCCGACCCGAGCTTGACGGATAAACCACTCGCAGGGGCGTGCTGAGTGTTTATATATATATATATATATATATATATATATATATATATATATATATATATATATATATATATATATATTGTCACATTCTTCATTCTGAAATAAAAATTTCACAAAGTAAATTTTTGATTAACAGAAAAAACAATCAAACATTTGATGCCTCAGCTGTCTCAGTCCTATGGCATTCTGCAACTACAGCTAACCTGAGGAGGCTTGGATTTGGCTGCAGATGCCCTTGAACATCCTTCTCAGCAGCACACATGTGGGTAGCATTTAATCACACTTCTTTCTGAGCTTTGCTTCATCACAAGACTCAAGGTGGCATCCTGTGTCACAGTCTTATCATCATCCAATTGGAGAAGAAACATTTACGGTCATCCTGGTTTTGTTTTCTGATCCTGCAAAAGGGACAACAAAGCCAAGAGAACACGAGATACACAGCATCCAACATTCAGACTCAACAGCCTCCATAAATGAAGAGCACCAGGTTCGTTCAGATATAAGATATAAGCATGCTTCACATTACTGTGTATGAATAATAATCAAGAGACAAACTTTGAAGATGCAGAGCATGATGTCCCATCATCAGACTGTAAACAAATATCCACCAGGCTTCTTTGTTGGCAGAGTTGATGATGCTCCCATCAGGGATCAGTAGCGTGTATTAACCTGTGGTATAAGCAGCAGTCACTGAAATGTTATTGTTTCAGATAAGAAATCTAGCACATAAAAGCCAGGGTCGGAGGGATCTCTACAAACTGACTTACCTCTGCAAGTGTGAAGCTGTTCCTCCAGCTTCAACAAAAATCTGACTCTCCAGTCACAGACAAACAAAAATCTCCAGCAGAGAGATAGAAAACGTTGCATGGGTCTTGCTGGGTGTTGCTGGTCAGAGTCCACACATTAGCAGAGTGCTTCTTGGTCCCACTGACCCATGTGGACAACGACTGTGGAGAACTGTTCTGGAAAATGGAAAAGAGACTTAAAATGACAAAAAGCCAAAAAGGATTTCCACAAAGACTCTCTTGGAATCAGCAATCAAAAAATCATTGCTTCATATTACAATTAAATATGACCAGGCTCCTTAAATGTAAGCAGTTAAGATCTGATTTGATTTACATCCTTCACACAGCACATGTGTCCAGGCTGACAGGTAAACATAGAATTAATCTCAGGTAACATGACTCACAGTAGAGATTCAGTAAGAAAGATTGCCAGCTCTAATATTATTACCACACCAACAGCTCAGATTTCTAGAAGTATTTAAACAAATGTCAGTCTATCCATTCATTTTCTTCTGAATATTCAATTCATGTTCACAGTGGGAGGGTGGGAGGTATCGTGGAAGTTTGTAAATAAAGTCTGCAACACAGAAAGAGCTGTGATCAAGCTATTTATTACTGCGCGCAGGAGAGCCAACACACATCAAACATCACAGTTCAGTCATGTCAGCTCGTGCTGAAGTCGTGCTCCTACTCCTTTATGCATTCCAAGGAAGAGGAAGTTACAAACTGATCCTACCACACTTCACGCGCCTCGCTATGAAACCTAACGGATCAATGGTTATGCTGTTTTGTGCCCTCGGCCTTATCAGCACCTGTAAAGGGAGTTGTTTTCTCAAACTGCTGATGCTGAAGTAAGTTCATCTAGTTTTAGAAACTTTCACTGAACAGTCTATAACAGTATCACAACTAAGCATATGCATAAGCACTTAAATACTTTAAATGAGAATAATAGAAACTTTCTATTACAGAGCCAGAGCCTGTCCCAGTAGTCATAGGCAGAGCACACCTGGACAGGTACCAGTCTGTCAGAGGACTAACACCACCTCTCAGGAACCTGCAGTTCATTTTTAGTCTACTTTAAACAGACCTCACAAAAGGCTGATGTGGCTGGATCAGTAGTCTGATTTAAGTACGATACCTTTGGCCAGGGATTAATCTGGTACATCACTTCACTGCAGTCTTATGTTTTTTCCCCACACCTGAATAAAAAATACTGATATTTACAAATAACAGATTCAGCTGATAATAATCACACGTGGGGCATCGGCTTTTACTGGAACATTCACACCAAAAAGGGTGACTTTGTTTACTGAACTCGCTTATACTCCGCAGCATAACAGGAAGCATCCTTTCAAAATAAAATCACAACAGATGACAATGAGGGCATACCTATTAAGTAGCTCAACACCTATAATTAATCTGTCTGCTGTATCTGCTGTTTCTCAGGTAGTTGTTTACATTATATAATATATTGTGTCCTGTACACGTCACTACAATGTGATTTCGGAAATATATAAATATACGAACAACAGGCTCTTCAATAGTATTCAATAGGAGGACCCTGCACGTCAATTCTCGACGCGAGGGGGGTACCCTGCACGTTGATAAGTGAAGCAGAGGGAACCTGACCATGCGTCACACATTTGACGAGTTGGGAGTGAGAACGTGTTGGCTCTACCACCCTCTTCAGAGAAAAGACTTGTGCAGCATGGAGCCTACCCCAGACAGGGCAATCCGGCAAGCTGCCAAACATAAAGGTTCTTCCAGCAACCAGTACAAAGATTCTGCCTGCTGTTGCCTCTCTTTCCTCAGCAGAGCCCATACAGAAAAAAACACTCTTCTAAAAAGGTGGAAGAAGTAAAGAGTTCAGCTTGCTTGAGTCCATCAGAAACAGAGATAAATCCAAACCCATATGACCAAGCTGCTGAAGAATACAGCACGATACCCTCCTCCATACTAGATCTGGGGGTCCTGTAAGCAGCCTCTGAATAAACTGAAAGTGGGGAAGGGGGCGCTAGTGAGCACCGAATGGAGTAGACGTGTTTCTGTGGAGCTCCTCATACTCTCTTCACATTTTGGACCTTATTGTCTTATCCCTCACAATTTTTGGTTTTCACTGAAGAATACTTGTTTCCTAGCCTGTTCGAAATAGAAACTGAATCAACACAGTTAGAACAGGACCATAAGGTTTCTTCTTGTCCCTCTTTGTTTCAAGATATCATTAAAAGGAAGTTTGAGTATAACACAATTTTATCTAGTCAAGTAACAGATCAGCTATTTAGGATCAGATAGAAGCATTTTGAGTTTGGAGATAAGCCCCATAAGCTTCTTTCTCGGCAGCTGAGAGGCCTACAAGCCAGTAGGACTATACATAAAATTAAATCAAGATCAGGTGAAATTTTAATTAGCCCTAAAGCTATTAATGACCAATTTAGAGAATATTATGAAGAGCTCTATATGTCAAAAGCTTGGGGAAATATTTCTGATTGGTTAGGGAAGTTGGATCTGCCGAAAATGAATGATGCTGCACGAGAGGCTTTAAACTCAGATATTACTATTGAAGAAGTTTCGAAAGCTATTAAGTCATTTCCCAATGGAAAGTCCCCAGGCCCAGATGGGTTTGGCATTGAATTGTATAAAAAATATTCTGAAAAGGTGGCCCCGCTTTTATTGAGAATGTTTAAGCATTCTTTCCATACTCAAGCATTTGCCCGTACGCTATATGAAGCTAATATTTCTTTGTTATTGAAAGAAGGAAAGGATGAAACAGAATGTTCCTCTTATCGACCTATTGCTTTGTTGAATTTGGATATGAAAACTTTCACCAAAATTTTGGCAAACAGATTAAATGGACATGTTGGATCAATTATCCATCCGGATCAAACTGGGTGTCATGAACCGGCTGTGTGGCAGGCAGGAAGTGGACCCAAACGCAAGCTCACGGAAGCAGGAATAAACTCAAAACACAGCTTTATTGCTGGACAGAAAAACGGCGAAGCAAACTGATAAGGAACTACACTGGGAAATAATACACTAATGCACAGAGAAACACACGGCCATGAATGAGGGAGAGCGCGACACAGAACTGAGGGAGACGCAGACCTAAATACACAGAGGGTTAACGAGGGGAGTGGGAGCACACGAGGAACACAGGTGACACTGATAATCATAACAAGACGAGGCAGGAGTAAACGCAACACTGACGGGAGACTGTCAAAGTAAAACAGGAAATACAGAGGTTCAGACAGGAGGAGAGAGAGCACGGGGAGAGCACAGACATAACGGGCTGGGGAAAACATGGAATAAAACACAAGGAGAGACGAGGGCTCACAGATACACAGAGGGGCACACAGGGGGTAAGAGTAACCAGGGGGAAAACACATAAGGAACAACGTAACAGAGCAGGAACCATGGCCTAAATACAGAACAACATACTAAAAATACAAGAGAACCAAAAATGCTGGGCCAACATGGCCCAGGATCATGACATCACCCCCCCCCCCCCCCCCCCTCAAGGGCTGGCTCCTGACAGCCGAAACCCAAGAACCGAAAGACAAGAAAAAACAAAACAACCCACCCAGGGCGGGAGGCGGGGCACCAGGACGGAGGGAACGAAAACCAAACAAAACACATGGAGCACGAGACCAAAACCGAGCCCAAAAACACACAAAACAGTCCAAAACAAAAGATGCTGGAGTCCAGGGAACAGCGTCCATGGAGAACAGAAGGTCGACCCGGGGAGCGACAGCACAAAAGTTCATAGTTCGGCCGTTCCGGAGGCCGGCCACGTGAAAAGCGGCAGTGGCAGCAGAACGGGTCTGGAGGCCGGCCGCGTGGAAGACGGCGGTGAGAGCAGAGCGGGTCCGGAGGCCGGCCACGTGGAAGACGGCGGCGACGTGGACACAGTTCCGGGGGCCGACCGTGCGGACGGCAACGTCGCGGACACAGTTCCGGGGGCTGACCGTGCGGACAGCAACGTCGCGGACACAGTTCCGGGGGCCGACCGTGCGGACGGCAACGTCGCGGACACAGTTCAGGGGGCCGGCCTCGACGGCGGGGACGTCCAGCTGGTGGCCCGGAAATAGGCCGGCGATTCCGAGGTGCAGAAGCTGGACCAGGCGTAGCAGAAGCAGAGGCCGCGGCTGGACCAGGCGTAGCAGAAGCAGAGGCCGATGTAGAGGCCGGACCAGGCGCGGGTGAAGCAGATAAGGATGTAGAGGCCGGACCAGGCGCGGGTGAAGCAGATGCGGAGGCCGGACCAGGCGCGGGTGAAGGCGACTTGGACCCTCCAGCGTAGACGAGGAGGTGCTGGCCGGGCTGACCAGAGCCGCCAGCGGAGACGAGGAGCGGCTGGAGAGGTTCTCCTGAACCCCCAGCCGAGACGAGGAGGTGCTGGCCGGGCTGACCAGAGCCGCCAGCGGAGACGAGGAGGTGCTGGCCGGGTTGACCTGAGCCACCAGCGGAGACGAGGAGGTGCTGACCGGGCTGACCTGAGCCACCAGCGGAGACGAGGAGGTGCTGGCCGGGCTGACCTGAGCCGCCAGCGGAGACGAAGAGCGGCTGGAGAGGTTCTCCTGAACCCCCAGCGGAGACGAGGAGGTGCTGGCCGGGCTGACCTGAGCCGCCAGCGGAGACGAGGAAGTGCTGGAGGGGTCCTCCTGAACCCCCAGCGAGAACAGATGCAGAGCCAGCAGGTGCGGAGACCTCTGGCTCAGTGGACGGTAACTGTAGCTGCACAGGGCACACAGTCGGCTTGGGATGCAACGGCTGGGGCTGTGCGGGGCAAACAGTCTGTCCAAGAAGTGTCAGCACCACGCAGTCCTCAGCTGGCTGAGTGGGCTCACAAGAGCTTCTAGCAGAGGATGGCAGTAACTGAACGGGTTGCAGAGCTACTAACACGACCGGGGAACAGAAAAGTTAACCTGTGCAACCAGCTCTGCAGTGCTCAAACCAAATTCTTTTGCCATTTTATGTATAGCAGACAAAACCTTACGGCTCTTAACCTTAGCAGGCATTGAATGCACAGTTACAATGAGTCCACAGGGAAAAACAGAAACAGAGTCAGGCTTAGCAGGCACGGGAGAAGGTGAGGTTACACAGGTAGCGTCCGAGTTAGCAATGTCAAGTTCTGGTACAGAAAAAACCACAGCCTGAGAAATCGATGGAGGAACACTGGGAGTCACAGATACAAGAGTTGGTTTAAAGATTAAACTGTTCACTGACACTGGGTTTATTCCCCAGAGGTTTTCCTTCTTTAATGTATGAAGATTGATGAATATTATGTGTCATAGGCATTGGGGAGCTTCTAAGATTGCAGTACTGAGCTTAGATGCTGAAAAGGCGTTTGACCAGGTCGAGTGGGCCTATATGCTCCGGGTACTGGAGAAGTCCGGTTTAGGCGAACAGTTTATATTATGGGTTGATATGATATATAGGCATCCCTCTTCTTCCATTCTTACTAACCAAGATAGATCAGCGCCTTTTTTTTTTTTACACCGCGGGACATCACAAGGCTGCCCTTTGAGCCCTTTGCTCTTTGCAATTTTTTATTGAACCTCTTGCAGTAGCCATTAGGAATGAGCCCTCTATTGACCCTGTCCGATTGGGGAATATCAAGCACTACATTTCCTTATATGCGGATGATGTTGTTTTGTTTTTGTCAAATCCTGAGCGATCTTTTCCTGCAGTCTTAGATGTGGTGAGGTCATTTGGGGAAATCTCAGGTTATACAATTAATTGGCAGAAGAGTGAGTTTGTGGCTTTAACTGCAAATTTGGATGTTGATTTTTTTAAAAGTTTTGCCTTTTAAAATTACAGACAGATTGAAATACTTGGGTGTTATTTTGCCTAAGGATCCTAAATTGATCTTTAAGTTGAATTATCTTGAACAAGTAGATAAATTGAAAATAGACGTTGAGAAATGGAGGGCTCTCACTATTTCCATGGTAGGTCGCATTAACGTAATCAAAATGGTTTCCCTTCCTAAATTTTTATATTTATTTTTAAACTTACCTATTTTTCTGAATAAGCAATTTTTTAAAGTGATCGACTCAGTAGTATTACCATTTGTCTGGGGCTTTAAAACTCACAGGATATCAAAAGTTCATCTATGTAAGTCAAAACTTAAGGGTGGATTTGCTTTGCCAGTGTTTCAGTTTTATTATTGGGCTGCAAATGCTAGAACTCTTGCTTACTGGCAGGAAGGGTAAAAAAAAATTAAGTCTGCCGATACCCCACCTTGGGTGGTCATAGAGAGTGGTGGGGTTGAGAATAGTTCCCTCCCTGCTCTTCTTTTTTCAGCCTTTTCAGCTAAGGTTAATAATTTTATAGTTTCGAACTGCGTTAAAATCTTTAGTCAGATCAAAAAAGGTTGTGGTCTACCAGACACTTCGATCCACACTCCAATATACGGTAATCATGCATTTCCACCCTCATGTTTAGACGCCTATTTTGAGGACTGGACACAGAAAGGTATTGTTACTCTCAAAGATTTATATATTGACAGGCAGTTTGCATCATTTACTCAGTTGCAGAACAAGTTCTCTCTCCCTGCGTCACATTTTTTTCATTATTTACAGATAAGAAATTATGTTCGTCAGAGTATTGCTAATTTTCCATCTCTTCCGGAAGAGGGGTCAATTTTTTACACTTCTTCTGAGTTCCCCGGATTCTAAAAAGTTGGTTTCCGGTTTTGTGAAAGCCTTTTCTGAGTATTTAAATTTTAAATCTGACTTTTTGAAGATGCCATGGGAGGAAGAGCTTGGTTTGCTGATTGGAGATGAGGTGTGGGAGAGGAGTCTGTGTAGGATCCATTCTTGCTCTATAAATGCAAGGCATCAGTTAATTCAATTTAAAGTGCTTCACAGACTTCATTATTCAAAAACTAAACTGCACAGGATTTTTCCTTCTATCAGTTCGATATGTGATCGTTGTAAACTTGGAGAA
Source organism: Pelmatolapia mariae (assembly GCF_036321145.2). Lineage (NCBI taxonomy): Eukaryota > Metazoa > Chordata > Actinopteri > Cichliformes > Cichlidae > Pelmatolapia > Pelmatolapia mariae. The sequence continues at coordinate 56,929,577 of NC_086229.1, read as the reverse complement.
GGCTCTCTCACTCATTTGTTTTGGACTTGTCCCAAATTGTATAACTATTGATTGGACATTTTTAACTGTTTTTCTGATATCTGTAATTGCACATTAGAGCCGGACCCAATAATTGCATTGTTTGGATCTTCCTCTTCCCTTTTACACCTCAGCTCTGCTGCACAAACCACAGTTTTGTTTGGAATGGTAATTGCTAAAAAAATTATCTTCACTCTCTGGAAGTTGGATATTGTACCTCAATTCAAAATGTGGCTCACAGAACTGACTGCTCTACTACATATGGAGAGAATTAGGTATACATTAGCGGACAAACTTAGTAATTTCTTTGATGTGTGGCAGCCATTTCTAGACCATGTATCAAAACAAAGTCTTAAGTTACCTAAGGTGGTAACTTAGCCTACCACCTTAGCGTTTTATTTTTGTTTATTGCCAGTGTTGAAGCAGTATTTTTGTCGTTGCAGTGTAAACTTTTGTCTTATTTGTGTGTTTTAGCCCTTGCTGTTGTGTTGTCTGTTGTTTTTTTGTTTGTTTTTTTGTTTGTGTGTTTTTTCTTATATCAAAAAATCTCAATAAATATATATATATATATATATATATATATATATATATATATATATATATATATATATATATATATATACATAACATTGAAAAAAATAAAAAAAAATAAAAAATAAACTGAAGTGAAAAGCAGCCCCTCTACTGGCCAAATGGACCAGACCTTGTCAACCTCCCTCTCTAGGGAGAGAAAGGACACTTTGAGGAATCCAGTGCAACCTATCCCAAAAAAAGTCCACCAGGATCCTTTGAATGTTAGACAAGAGGGTAACTGGGGGATCAACACAGGTCAACCGGTGCCACAGAGCAGAAGAAACCAGATTATTGATTACAAGAACTCGACCTCTGTATGATATGTTAGGTAAAAGCCGCCTCCATTTTGAAAGCTGACCGTTGACTTTATCCACCATATTTTCCCAATTCTTCTGCAAAAAAAGTGTCAAAACACCACTAAATACTTAAGACCACCCTTTCTCCAGATTAAACCTCCAGGCAGACTGAGCTGATCCCCCAGCTGACCTGTCCAGTTACAGGCTTACTCTTTTCCCAGCTTATTTTTGCAGAAGAAATACAACCAAAAAGAGAAACTGTGTTCTTTAAAACCTCAAAATCTTTCTGTGAGTTGATCGGGACAATTAAATCATCGGCATAAGCTGACAATTTCAAAGATACATTGCACTCAGGGATATAAACACCACACAAGTCTTGTCTTAATTTGTGAAGGTTCAATTGCCAGGGAATACAGCATCCCAGACAAAGAACAGCCCTGCCTCACGCCCCCTTAGAACACTGAAAGGACAACTCAAGACCCCATTTATTTTCAGTACACTCGTAATGTCACGGTACAGAACCTGAATCATTGCTACAAAACCTGGGCTGAAGCCAAAAGCAGTTAAAGTGTGCCACAAATATTGGTGTTCAACCCGGTCAAATGCTTTTTCTTTGTCTAGAGAAATGAGACTAGTACCTATGCCCAATGAGCTAGAGAGGTCCAAAACATCTCTAATCACAGTGACATTATCACTAATCAGCCAGACGGGCACGCAATAGGTTTGGTCTCCATGAACAACAGAAGCCATCGTGTCTCGAAGTCTGGTGGCCAGGACTTTGGAAAAAATCTTATAGTCTGTACAGAGCAACAAGACTGGTCTCCAGTTGTTCAAACTGCATAGATCTCCCTTCTTTGGCAGCAGAGTGATGACCGCCGTTCTACAGCTCAGAGGCAGCAAGCCTCTCTGCAGACCCATCACACACCAAAAGGCTTTGTAGAACTCAACAGGAAGACCATCCATGCCACGAGTTCTATCATTCTGATAAGTCATCAGAGCAGTATGAAGTTCATGCAAAGTTGGCTGAACCTCCAGTTTTTGATTGGCTTCAACCACCACCTGAGGGAGTCCCTTGAAGAAGCTATTGCCACAGTCAGACATTAGAGAATGAACAGTTTTTCGTTGCCATGTCTTCTTTTCCAGTCCAAAGAAAAAGTGAGATGGGGCATACATCTGCATGACACTGAGGAAACGTGACCTGACCAAAGCCCCTTTGGCTGCTGTGCCCAACAGGTCTGCTGAAAAAGCCTTTTTGGATTTGAGGGAATCTAAAAGCCCCCGGTTTCCTGTAGACGCTGCAAAACCCTGCAGTTTTACCACCTGAGTGTCTAGGTCTGTCATAGATCTGGTTATGTCTCTAGTAACATTATGAGTGAAATGTTGACACAATTGTTTGATCTGACACTTCCCAAAATCCCACCACTGCTGGATACAAACAAAGTCAGATTTAGATTTCCGGTGATTGAGCCAAAAAAAAACTCTCAAAAAGCTGTTTTGAAATGCCAGTAGGCACTCCGTACATGAACTTTTTTTTTTTGACACTGTAGTTTTTATTGATAGTTTTGTAACAGTTTAAACACAGACATGTATTACATTACAGAAGAAATAACCACACAAGCACAGAGTCAAAACAAACAGAACTAAAGCGAACAAAAGGTGTGGGTGCCGATTCTAATCAACTACCATATGCATACCTGCCTTTACTCCGCAGCATACCTACTCCAGCTTATACACATACTTATACATGCATGCATCAATGGATATACAAAGTTATAGATGTTAAAAAGTCCTCCGTCCAGGGCATGCGTTACCTGCATGGGAGGAGCATGATTCCCCCAGGGGCCAACAGCCAATCAGAGTGCTCTCCTTGCTGTGGCAATTAAAAGTGTAGTCGGAGAGTAACGGTGCTGCAGGCAAGTTGTGGACTTGAATTGAATCGGACTAAGGCGGGCACGAGTGCGTTCATAGAACCAGTAAGTCACGTTGGGAATGTATTTTATTTCTGTTACTGTTAATGTACCAATGTAGACATCTGTTACTATTGCTGTAGGAATAAGTAAGTAGAAGCCTGGCTCCACAGGATATTCCTCATTTCTAAGTTGTTTCAGTTATTATGGAGAGTAATGTTCCCAAAGAGTTTACCTGATGGAGTTACTAAGTTAGCATACGAATCAGTTCTTGTTTATAAAGCCGCATACACATGGCGGCCTTTGACTGAGCGATTGTGTCCACTAGAGGGTGGTATTGACCCACAAATGAAAGAATTGGCCTAAATTGATTATGATTCTGTGTTTATGCCATCCTGTTATGTTATTACTCTAAGCTCTGTTTCTGGTATCGGGATCTGCCCTTTTGTAATCTGGTATGTTGTTCTCTGTAATACTGAGGTATGAGAAATGATAGATAAGCAAGAGAGATGTTGATGTTATTTCTTATTTGTATTAATTACAGAACCACATCCTTACTTGCCAGCGAGAGTGTGAGTTCGATGTGGGCTCATGTCAAATAAAGTTCTTCCACTCTGACATCATTTCCGTCTCTGACCGGATGTTATTACCAGGGAACAGTACCGAATCACGTTTCAGAGATAGTGGTCCAGGCGTACGCTATAACAAGTGGTCCTTCGAGCCGGATCTGATCCCTGTAATAAAAGCATGGAAGAACAGGGCACCAGGAGACATCAGGCTCTTCCTGCCCATCTTCGAGAATATGACTTAAGTGACTATCTCCCCCGGAGTAAATCATCACTTCCCAGATCAGCTCACACTCCCCCGCCATGTCTGAGAGACGAGGAGGAGCCCGGCGGGGCTTATGGATCTCCTCGATCTGAATCTCCTGTCACTCAGGATAGTTTCCAGTCTGGATGGGACGTCAGAGATCGATGGGAAGAGGACACCGAACTGTTGCAGCAGGAGAATAAAAGATTGAGAAGCGAGCAGGAAGCCTTGCTGGAGGCATTGTACCAGTTGCGACTACAGAATGCAGAGCTGGCTAAATAAAGTGACCAGAGAATGGGCCAGCTCCACCCCCAGGCTACAAATGAGACAGAGCAGTTACGTGAGCAACTCAACCATCTCAGCAGTGTTATTACCCAGTTGCAGAGGGCATATGACCCACGACCTCCTCAACAGTTAGAGCAGACGGACCAGTCTGATAAGCTGGATCGGCCAGGCAGTCCAGGCCATCACAGTGGATCGGAGTCTGATGGTGGCAAGAAACTGCATGCAGCTTCAACCCGAGGAGTTAAGGGACCGAATCACGTTTCAGAGATAGTGGTCCAGGCGTACGCTATAACAATAGACCTTAAATGTTTTGTTCGTTCATTAATTTTCCTTGGTGCCATATAATGTCCATTTCTCCCACTTAGCAACAAAAATATATTCCTTTAATCTGAGAATGTAAGTCATTTTTTCCATTGCATAGATTTCTCCAACAACATTTAACCAGTCTTTTGAAGAAGAAGAACTGCATTTTTAATATGTATTGCTACCCCCCTTTTACGACTTGTCTTGCAAGTACTATAGTAAGAATTTCTGTACCCAAATTTCTTTAATTTATCATGCTCTTCCTGTGACAGATGTGTTTCCTGTAGATATATTACATTGGTACATTAAGCTTTTTCATTTCAAGTATCACTTTACTTCTTTTAATTGGGTTATTCATCCCATTGACATTCATTGACACCAGCGTTAAATTCCTCATCTTTTCACTGTTAAGTTTAGTTTTATTTTTGGCTTATCACTATCATAGCATCCCACACTAACTCTAAGAACTTGGAACAAGATAACATGAAACTTAAGAGAAACTAAAAATACGTATTTCTTACCCACAGCGTCCCTGTGGTTCGGGGGGTACATCCCTTTCAAATTAGGGGCCCCTGTGAGATCCAACCTAGGTTCCTAAAAAAAAATAGAAAAAAAAGAAAAACTACCACTTTCCGGTCTACCTTGCCTTGAAAAGCAACAAAGTAATGAACCTTTATGTTCTGAATTCTACTGTTCAATCATTTCCACCGGATTCAAATGTTTGTATCCTCACTCATAAGTTCTCGGTGTTAGACCGCTGCCATCCTAATGCTTTTTGCAGTCGCTCCTCCAGCATCATGCTTTCCCCGCTCCGCTGTGGCACCTCCACCTGTATTTCTCTCCTCCTTAGCTCCTCCGCCGCCGCCCGGCCGCTGTCATATGTCCTGACGCCGCTCTCCCAGTAGACCCTGATTCTGGTCAGAGGCGCCTGGAAGCGAATTCCTCTCTCTTTTAAGGCTTTCTTAATTCCAGCGTATTCCTTCCTCTTTTGAATCACGTCGGTAGCGTAGTCATGATCAAAGAAAAGCTGCTTATCCTGATGTATAACTTTTTTCTTCCACACTGCCTTCAACTCCATCTCCTTGGTTGAGAACTGAAGAAAATTAACCACCACCGATCGCGGAGGTTTTTCTGGTCCGGGTTTTGGCACCAGAGCTCTGTGCGCCCGCTGAATATTTAGAGCAGAATCCGGCGGGAGCGAAAGCTCAGATCTCAAAAAGTTTTCCACAAACTGCAGCACAGAGTTTCATTCTTCTTTTAGGTCAAAAATGCGAATGTTGTTCCGTCGGCTACGGCCTTCCAAGTGAGCCAATTTCATCTGAATATTCCGTTGTTGCTGGAGCGACTGAATCAGAGCGTCTTTTACGGCCAAATTCCACCTTTCCATCTCTTCCAGTCTTTTCTCAGCTTCTTCGAGTCTGGTCTCATGGCTAGCTAGCTCATTCGCCGTTTCTGCCAGTTTTATATTAATGTCTTTCTTGAAGTTGTCGAATTCGTCCTACATTTCTTGTTTGATGTCTTTCTTAAACGTGGCAAACTCAGTTTTAAACTCGGCTTTAAGTGAGTGAATTTCCTTAATAATGTCCTGAAAGCCTGCGTGGGGGTGGCTAGCTACATCTCCTTCCATCTGCTCGCCTTGCACGCTGTTCTCGGACATGTCTGCGTTGCCTCCTCTTGCCAGCTCCACTTGTTTCACAAAATCCTTAATGTTTCCTTGTCTTTTTGACCTTTCATGGCATTTATTACATGGTTTAGCGGTGGAAATATTCGAATTCTGGTTTTCTTTGGAGTTTTGACCGGGAGCTGCAAGCTTATGCTGCCATTTTCCTTACGTCCCCCTAGTGGTCACCTACATGAACATTTTTAATGAAAACAGAACAATGAACCAGACAATGATGAGATAAACCAACAGGAGTTATCTGACAATCCTTAAAAATACTGAAATGGTGTTTAAATGAGTATATAAGATCCAGTCTTGCCAAAGATAAATGATTGTCCTTAGAGTGACTCCATGTGTACTGTCTCTGATGTCCATTGAAAACCCTCCACACATCTGATAGGTCCACAGCTGCAGCCAGTTGCCTGAGCCTGCGAGAGGACGCAGGATGAGGTTCTGTGTGGTTCCTATCCAAAGGTAGGAAGTACAAAACAAATACTCATCATCGCTAGAAACCTTAACAGTATCACACAGGACATCTAAAAAACCCATTCTGCCCACTCTTTTAGTTGGTGCATATACATTGAGAAAAACAAAATTCACATTTTCATATTTGACTTAAACTTTCAGCACACACCCCTTGATTATTTCCTCTGCTTTGCGAGAAACAGGCAAAAAGTTATTGGAGAACACAATCCCCAGACCTCCTCTACAGCTGGACTTATGACTAAAAAACCTCCCCCCACAGCCCATCCTCCAGTCACTCTCATTGTCAAAATTACTGTGAGTTTCTTAAACCAACATACAGTGTTGGGGGAGTAACGGAATACATGTATCGCCGTTAAGTATTTAAAATACAAAATATGAGTAACTGTATTCCGTTACAGTTACCGTTTAAAAAGGTGGTATTTACAATACAGTTACTTTGTTGAAATGAATGGATTACACGGTGGTACTTCCCTGTTTCATATTGTCGCGGGTCAGGACTGTTTGGGTTTTGTTTGACAGCTACGTTCTGTTGTTCCAGGCGGCAGCGTTACAGATGCCATGGTTACAGGGTGACGCTCTCTCTCTTTGTGTGTTTCCTGGGTGAGAGAGCGCCTTTTGTTGTTGTTGTTGTGCTAAGCTAAAAGGCAGAATGCTACAGGCATAGCTCTAAAGAATGTAGCTTCATAGGCAGTGCAGTCCGTGCTGCAGGGAGAATGGACTGCCATACCCGTTATGTGTCTGTGAGTGAGGGAGGGAGAAAAGGGAAAAGTACGAGTTGTCACCGAGCAAAAACGGGAGCTGGAAGCATGTAAATATAATAATAACCACTGCAGCCAAGAAGAGTGCCTGGTGAGCCCAGTTGTAAGTAAGCTATTAAGACTCGACTGTACACTGTGTTCGTGTTTTCCTCTGAAACAATAAGTTCCGTTGGAGCAGCCTTTCAATGCCCCTCTCTGTCTCTCGCAAGCAAAGTTGACCCAGACAACAAAGTAAAGCTATTTTTTGGCTACCAGCCCGACATTCACATAGTTGTAAAAGTATGATAATATATTAAGTAATCCAAAGTATTCAAAATACGTTACTCTCATTGAGTAACGTAACGGAATATGTTACAAAATACATTTTGGGGCATGTATTCTGTAATGGAATACATTTTAAAAGTAACCTTCCCAACACTGCCAACATAATATCCAATTTCTTTAAGTCTATAAGCTTGAAAAAAGCAGCTCTTTTCACCTCATCTCTAGCACCATTCAAATTTAATATGCCTATTTTGAATTCGCACATGGGTCCGCGGCCTCAGGGGGCTTCGCATGAGCGATCGCTGTCTCCCCACCATGAGCCCTGGCTGGGACCTGCTCTCCAATGGCATCATCTGCTGGCTGTGTGTTTCTTAGCTTCTCTGGAAATTATCGAATGCCCTTCTCCACCACAACCAAAATATTTCATGCTCTCAGACGAAGCAAACACCATGTAGTTGAAGCCCTCTATTTTGAAACTGAAAGACAGGTTCAGCTCGCCAGCGGGGTCTTTGAGGATCATAAAAACCTGCCTTCTGTGACACACAACATGTTTGAGGAGCACAGATTTGCACCCCAAAGAGACCATCTTTATGGGCGAAACTAGTTGGCCATATCGTGACAGCGTCTTGGCTAAAGTTTCATTTTTAATAAAAGGAGGCGCATTTGAGATGGTAACCTTTTTAGCAGGGCTAACCAACGGAAGAACAGGCGTGAAGGTGTCGTGAATGATGACGCCTCTTTCCACCAACTCATTAACTTTTGATACCGTATCAAGAAAGATAACAATCGCACCGTTCATACGGGAGGCAGATTTCACACTGTCATAGCCCACCTGTAGGAGAGGTGTAAGAGCTGTTAAAAATTTTAAGTTGGTTTAAGTTCGACAGCATGATGGTGTGTCAGCTTCTCAAACTCTGCACCACCCTCAACAGCGGGCATTGTGCAAGCCAAGCCCATAGCAAAAGCTACCAAACCAGCCGGCAAAAAAAAACAAAAAAAAAACAACAACAATTGTGTGTTGACAAAAATAATTACACTTGACAGTAAAGATAGAAAAAAGGAACTCGAAAACAGAAATCCACTCACTCCGACACTCCCATCCCCAGCTCCATTCACTCCGCCATTCACTCAGAGAGAGAGAGAGGAAGAAAGAAAGAGAAACAGCCAAAAAGCTATTTTGTTCTTTTAAAAGTTTAGTTATCCAAAACAATAAATGTGTCAGCAGGATTTGAAATTAAACATAGAAGTGCCTGGTTACAATGCATGTAAGGGAAGGTGGGTGGTGGATAGGGGCCAACAGCATCTCTTCTCTTACACCTGGCATATGGAACCGCTGTGTGGGTCCAGAGGAAGGAACCAAATGCAGACTAAATATAAATAGCAGCTTTATTGCTATTAAAACACAACACTCAGCCATCAGCTGAACTGGGAACATAGAAACTAAGAACACTAACAGTAGGAGAGAACACACAGATTCAGCAACACTGCCAGAGACTTCCTGTAATCTAATTACAGTTGTTAAAGAAACAGTTCAGGAACAGGTCACTCAGCGTAGTCCTGTGTGAACAACTGTAAATATTGTTTTTCTTTATTTAAATATTGTTGGTGTATTAGAAATATTCTTGTTTAATTGTTATTGTTATTTACTTTGAACAATTTTATATGGATATTTATTTGATGACCAAGTTAGCGTTATGTTCATACATGCTGCAAATACCTGTAAATAAAGTTCAGTGATAATTACTGTTTTTTGTAATCAATTTATTCATAACAAAACTTTTAAAGTAACACAACACATGTAACAATGTAACAAATATATTCAAATAAATATATTTCTCATTTTGCAACTAATCTTTCAGAAATTGAAAACCCTCTCTTTTGTTGTCTCATGTCCTCTCTGATGAGGTCCAGCAGCTCATCATTCCTACCTCTTTTTCTCTTCCTCACAGCTTTTGTTTTGGTCACTGTTAAAAACTCCCAATTCTTTTAATCTTTGGGCTGAAGGAAGGACAATACTCGGTGTATAAATGCTCAATCAACAATTCTTTATTTCCATACAATTCAACACTTAAAAGCATAAGAACCATCATGATGGGGAGACCTGCCTGCAGAGGGTCACAGCAAGTCTCAAAATGGTGACGGGTCACTCAGCTTCTTCTAGCCTCTAGTAGCCCCCACCTAGTCGTAAAAGCCTAAACATTCACATTCTTTCTCTCTTACGGCGCCTAAGTTATGACCTCGGCTCCCTGTCTTTCTGCTCTCTGTAAAGGTGGGGGCATGGAATGTAGTCTGTCTCTTCTACTATCGGCACAAGGTCCTCTGCACCCAACCTTCACTTCATGATTCAGCAGTATAATATGTCAAGAAAACAGTGTAAAACATTCACAGCAGATCAAGGGTACAGAGTAATGTACACCTATCTAATGAACTACAAAATGATTATGTTCTTTTAACCCAAAAGTATAATGGGAACCAAACTACATACACAGCACACAATCTAGACTAAAGGACATTATATGATCTACAGCAGTTAACATAATTCAACTACTTTAACTACAGATATAACATAGCCTATAATAGCACAATAATCTCACATCACCCACTGCTGTGCTTGGCCCTGGAGTGTCCTAATTTCCTCTCTCCCCGAGAGAGGAAATTAGGATAGGAGGCCTAATGGAAGGCATCTGTCCTATTACCTCATTCATAAGGGGAAACCAGGGACAAGTAGCAGCAGTGGGCTTCCCACTGACTCCTTCTCCCGACCCTGAATACTTGCAATCCTACAGGCAGAGTAAATCAAAAAATGTCAATAGACAAATAAAAACAACATAACAACTCTTAGTAATTGTAGATTTATTAACCCTTTAAGACCTACCATAGAACCAAGTCCACCAGAGCTTATCTTTATATTTTTAAATGCTGTAGTGCCATTTTTAGGAGTATTTTAAGTTGCTATACATCAATACAACCGTTATAGGCCAAAGTTTAATAATATATATGCATTAAGTCCATAGTAAGTACATAGATTGCAAAAAAGTGCAGTAACCTACAAAAAGAAATTCAAAATAGTTTTATTTTTTTTTAAACATATATTTCTAGTTAGAGAAATTTAAAAGGTTTATCCCTTAAAACTTTAAATACAAAAAAGTTGCACAAAATAGTTTCCAACCACAGGGAATTTATTTTGAGTGTCTTCATAGTTTTATTTTTGAGATACACCATTTTTTATATACTGCAGTAAAAAACAACAACAACCAAATATTATAGTGCAAATTTGCAAATAAAACAGCAAAAAAAAGCAAAAAAAAAAAAAAGCAGCATATGCAACAAAATAAACTATTTACATCAGTGCAATTTGAGTTCTAAGCATCCCAGAAACGATACAGAAAAGCATAAAGTCAAACATGACTTTAAAACACACAAGTATAGGCTTATAAGGCCCTGAAGGTAAAATAAATAAATAAATAAATAAAATAAATAAATTTTTAAAAAATGGCTTCAATTCCTGTTTCGGGCAGTAATGGCAGTCATGAGCTAGTTCGCGCTGACGTCTATGCCAACGTAGGAAGTGTTATGAACAGCTGATCGGATCGGCAAAGCCTGTTTCTGGAATATTATGTTTTTGTTGCTGCAAGCGCTTTTTATGCAGTTTTTGCAAAGCTATATGTGAAAGGAAACTGTGACCTAGGACAAGCTGATGGCATAAGATCAACTACTCCGGTTTCATATGCAAAAAAAAAAATATTGCACTACCTTACGTGGTTGCAGTTCTACAGGGATTTTAAAATAGTTAGGCAAAATGGAGCGTGTCCGCTCCGACCGGCTTTAAAGGGTTAACTTGTGTTCTTAAGAATTATCTTCTTGATAACACACATGATACTTTGTAAGTTATCCGATTTCTTTTTGGCCTGCAAGGGGTGACTTTGCCCTGTAGGCCCATCTTCTCCAGAATTGTTCTGATCACACACATTAAATAAGAGAAGAGAGGAAAACATTGCAACTATGTTAATCCCTAAATCCACAAGTTTTCACAGCAGAACACCAGAGGAATACCGTCTGGACATCACAGGTTCTGTACAGCATGAGGGTTAATAAAACTGTACTCATGTTAATATGATGTGTAAATTGATGCAAACACTACCAAAAACCAACACGTTCTCACTCCCAACTCGTCAAATGTGTGACGCATGGTCAGGCTCCCTCTGCTTCACTTATCGACGCGAAGGGTACCCCCCTGGCGTCAAGAAATGAGTGCAGGGTCCTCCTATTGAATACTATACTGATCCCTAATAGTTGCTTATTGACGACAAGAGATTTCGGTGGACGAGCCTGTTGTTCGTATATTTATACATTTCCAAAATCACATTGTAGTGACGTGTACTGAACACAATATATTATATAATGTAAACAACTACCTGAGAAACAGCAGATACAGCAGATAAATTAATTATAGGCCATTACTTTTGTATCGTTTATTGCATTTATGGAGGGAGAGGTGTATGCTGGGTAATGGCACAGCTAGCGACCGGGTGACTTTATTCACCCGCTTCGGCTGTTATCAGTCCATACAATGGGCGTTATTAGCAGAAATCAGTCCCATAGATGTGGGCCATCCACCTGCTAGATTGTTCAGAAGGTTGTTATCATCCATCCAGATGGAGGATCACTGACAGGAGCGTGGAAGACTCCAGAATCCACTCTGGCTGGAATCCGGTGGATACAGCAGTGTTACAGGTAAGACCATTTAACCGGACAGCATTTCTAGAATGACTATTAAAAGTCAGCGAGTGTCAATAATGTTAATGTGGTTATGTTAGTAATACACCGAGTGCTAATATAACAGCTGTAAGATGCATTTGTAGATATTATTACGTGTTTTACCGTCTTTATGGTGCTAGCTTAAAGTTACGGTGTAAACGTTAGCTTATATTGTAGCAAAGCTGTTACTGTTTAAACGATGTTGGGACAGAAATATTAGCTTCTGTCATGACTGATGAAGTTACTAGTTAATAAAGTTTCCAGTAAAGTGATTAATCGCAGCCACAGATTGACAGCAAATATCTCGATTAGCTTCAATGCTTCTGTAATAAATATGTGCAAGTTTCAGTGCTTCGTTTAAACTGTATGATACTTATACTGACCCAGGGTCAGTGTAAAATACAATCCTGGCTGTGTGAACAAAGCCTGGCTCCTTTAATCCTGCATGACAAACCTCAGGATGCAGGTTATTATTACTCTTTCCTGCTGGCACACCTGTCACACCTGAGAGTCAGCTAGAAACTTACAGTGACGTGGACATCATGCAAAGACTGCCAGACTCTGTAATACTGTAAATGATCAGTGACTCAGGTTAACACTAAACTTTAAACAGTACCTCTGTGTCTCTGTGTGTGCTGAACATTTAGGATTGAGTCAGGCTGCATTGACTGTGGGACTTTTCTGTGTTAAAAGCTGGTTGAAGACGGCTCAGAAACATTTGAAGATTAAAATTTAGCATTATGGCTGCTGGTGGTTTGTAGCCTCTACTCAGCTGTATTTTTGTTACTAATTTATCTTAGTTGTTGTTTAACAAAGATTTCAGAAGAGCAAAGATGAGCACTGTTACTTAATCCTTAATAGTTTAACTGGATTGGAAATCAAAAAAATCCAGATTCTTCTTCCACAGAAGTTTCATTTGTCAGTGTGGGACTGCTGAGTCACCCGAAGAACTCATTTCATTCTCCACGATGTTGATTTACAGAAATGTTTCACAAGAACTGATTCCTCCCAAAGGGTGAACTGGTGTGTTTCCATAGATTATCTCTGTATTAATGTACTTCTTAAATGAAGGCAAGTGTTTGTCCTTTTTTGTTCCTCAGGTACAGTACGTGATATTAAGGGCAGGCGGTCATCACTGGGGGAAGACAAGAAGCAGACGTACTTCCAAGAGGGAGCTGCAGTGAGGACACAGCCTGGTCACTGAGGTCAGAGGTCAGAATCTGAAACAGCTCAGGTTTATATTCTAGGGGTTATAAAAACATTGAAATGTATTTATAAAGAAACCTTTAAATAATATTTCAAATAATAGTCATAATTATGATTATTAGTAGAAATATCAAACATTTAAGTGGATTTTCTGTTACACGTATTGTGTTAGCCCTGCGATAACTGGCAGCCTGTCTTTGTCCTGTATCAGCTGGGATAGGCTTCATCCTCCCGCGACCTTGAATTGGATACATGAATTATATTGAATTGTATTCCAATTATGTAATCTGATCATTTACAAACTCAAGGTATCCAATCAAAATGTAAGTAATAATCATAAAAATTGGAAAGCAGAAATTAGTGTGACATGAATGTAAATGTGTTAGCTGACATAGAGGACAGCTACATGTAGTCTGAAAAACCTTTGTTGTCAAGTTTGCAGGTCCATCAGCACGAGACATTCTTACATAGAAGAGACTGTTAAAGTCTCTAACTCAGTGAAGCATTATTGGTCCCATCTGTTTGGATAAATATAGTTAGCTGATGTTTGTCCATTTATTGACACATTTTCTCAAGTGCTTATCCAGTTCAGGATCACAGTGGAGCTGCAGCTGGATATGTTCAGTAAAGAAACCTTACAAAAGTTAACAATAAACCTGCATCTCTGTACGTTGTTGTCCACAGGATGAGAAAATCAAACTGGAAGACTGTGGAACATGTTAATAAATGTTTGTGTTTATCTCTGTGTCTTTCACAGGAGGCGCTGAAAGGTTTCCCTAATAGTTCCTGGTGAATCAAAGCAGGACCATAAAGGTTGCTGGACTGCATGATGGCCTTACCCCTGAGCAGTCATCCTGTTAAAGGAGGAACCAGTTAGAAGCTGTTTTCAAAGTAGCTGAGCAGATTTCATCTCAAGTAAGCGATTAACTGTTTGTTCATTTGTTCTGCCACTTAAAGAGCATTTAAGGACGTCTTTTGAGTGTCCAGTTGAATTTATTCTGGTGACTCTGATGGTCATTTGTGATTATGGACATATTTTTCATGTTTTCAACCATTTAGTAAATTCTATCTATGGTTTCTATGTCCCAATGAACCATTTACACTGACCAGTGTCAGTTTGACTGTAACACATTCATTATTTAGATCCAGCATTTCTAAGAGAAATAACTGAATGTAAAAATGGCAGCCCTCAGGCCAAGTTTAATTAATAGAGATTGATGCATCCATTATGAAATTTATGTATTCCAGATCATTTTTATTCATCTTGTCCTGGCAGACCCACCCCTTTCTCCCAATTTAACTGCAACCCAAAAGAACTAGTGGGGCTATTTACACACTCACAACCAGTGTGGGGTAAAAAGAGCCACCAAAAACCTGTCAGCCTGCACAGCTACAGATGTGCTAAAAGCTATAAGACTTAGAAGCTCTGCTTATGGGGAAACTTTCTAAGCCTAACAGGGGACAGGTACTCCTGCCCAAATAACATGATATAACCCCACATACAGCCCAGACATAAAGTGAACCAAGTCATTTGGTTAAAGACAGCATGGAACCAAATGAATGTAACCAGCCTGCACCAACCTAACATTTCTTCCTCCTGAATTAAATGAATGAATGGATGAAATTTAAATGACTACAAACCTAAAGCCACTAGTTCCCACACTGGAGTTCCCTGACACTGTGTTAACTGTACTGAGCTTGTATCAACAGTTGTAACAGGCTAAGCTTCCTGAGAGACTGCATTGAATGATTGTTTCTATCTTAATGTTTTCAGCTCATATGTTCTGCTTTTTCCTTTCAGTAGATCAAAGCAGCTCGTGCTCTTTCTGCTTCCATTTTGATGGCAAGAAGAAGAAAAAGAAGAAGAAGAAGGAGACTTCAGCGAAGTGGCGTTCATGGTCTCAGTGGACAGTCATGGTCACACACTGCACGTGGTTTTAAAAGCAACATGTCTGTTCACCACAACAATCGAGATGTGTAATATCAGTGCAGCTACGGTTTGTTCTTGAACATCAGTTCTGTTTTCTACTTTGACCACTTAGACCAAAAAAGTGTTGTTTTCAGATTCTTTCTTTTAAATCTGTAAAGCACCTGCTCATTTTTTATTACAATTAGTTTCACATAAATAGTAGTGTTTCCTTTATGATCTTTTAATGCTTACACTAGACTGTACACGTCTACATTAGAGACATTTCTGTTACCTATTTATGAGACTGGGCTGCTTGACTACAATTTGGAAATGGATGCAAAATCGTGCTATTGTTTGTTATTTAATATGATTCAATTCAATTCAGTAAAACTTTATTGATCCTGAAGGTTGACCCCGAGGGAAATTTGGGTTAAGGCCAACACAGGACGTGTCTGACTAAGCAAAGATTAATCTGATCCCATTTCTACCTGTCTCTACTGTTTCAACTGTAATTGTCAGGATATATATTTATTCCAGCTCTCATAGGGCAAAGGAATGACTCAGACTTGTCAAATGTTCTTTGACTTGATAAACAATTTGAAGTTCACAATTTTCTTACAAATAAAACTTTAATGACAAACATGAACAGCTGTGCTTATTTCTGAGACATGATTTTTTTGAATGTGTTCATATTTAGACAGTGTACATCTGTATGCTGAAACTGTAATGGTGAACCTGAGGTGATGGTCAACACAAGACAAATATATATAAATATAAAACAATACTGAAGTAATGTCTTTACCCTCTGCAGCGTGTGGACGCTGTGCACACAATCACCTTAATCACTGTAGTAAACATGCACCGCTAGCTCACGTGACTGACTGTCTCCATGGTTACATCGTATATTATTAGCTATGCAAACAGCTTCCAAAGATACCGCCATAGCTCTCTGCAGCTGTAACACTTTCATGCTTTACAAATCATTTCACGTTTTTGAAAGTTATGAAGACAGAATATGTTTTTAAAGTCATGCTAGGCTGTTGCTATGGTGGTTGCTGTGGACTAGGGTGGACCGCGCGTCCGATCCCTGTTATTAGCTGTCCGCTGTAGGAAGGCTGCGTTCCGTTTAGAAGTAGCCACAGTCTGCCGTAACTCGAACTCAAACCCCGCTTTGTTCTTTAATTAAAGGGTTTTTACAGCCGTTCATGACACACACGCACACACACATAAAGCACTTTGCCTCACCATGAGAATGCAACTTTACTAAAACCTTTAAAGTATCTGATATAGGATAGAAAAATGAAGCAACCAGAGATTTAATGATGAAGACTCTGGGTTCTGTAGTTCACGTTTTACAGTCCTGAATGACTCTTTGCACATCCATATCATTTATTGAAGAGGAGTTTAGAATGCACTTTACATTTAGACTGTTGCTGTTTAATTTTTTACATTGTTACTGTGTTATGTCATAATAAGGTTTACCTGCTGGGGTTTGATGGATCAGCTGGACAATACAGTCAAAGACAGACTTCATTCATCATGTGCAAGAATCCTAGTTGGATTTTTGTTTTCATTCATATTTTTGAACCAAATATTGAAAACAACTCTGACAGACTGGATACCTGGTCAGGGTGTACATTACCTCATACTCAAGCATCCCAGGACAGAGCCCTGCCCCACCATGAGCCTGGGTGGATACGTGTTTATAATATAAAATGACTGATACTGAATATGAATATTTCATGAAAATCAAATTATAATATGAATTCCTAGGTGTTTGTTATATCCAGCAAGAGTAATATGTCAGACATATGTCTGAATTGCTAACCCTAACCCTAGCTCAACAGACCACAATGCCCTGGACTGTCACTATTATTACATGCTGTGAACATAAGTAGCTTTGATCACAGTTTATGTTGTAAAAGAGAAGGAATATTTAAACAAGATCAACATTGTGATATTATTTCTTTCAAACTGACCGGAAACATGCTTGTCAGACTCTCACTGTCAGTATAATTAATATGCAGAAAACACTAAAAGTTGATTGTCTTCCAATATTCTAACAAAACTTTGACTTTGTAAGTACATATTGTAACAGTCCTAATGCCAATATGATTTTTCATAACTCCTGCTTTGAAATACTGAACTTTAAAATTGACCTGATGAAAGTTAATTTACAGTGGCAGTCTGTCAGGATAATTCTGACTATAAGATCACTGTATTAATCTGAATCCTTCTGAAATGTGCTGTGAATGAATGCTGATGCAACTCACTGTGTGAAAGCTGTTAATAAAATGAATCTGTGACACATGCAACACATTCACAGAGGAAGAGGACACAAAGGGAGGACACGCAGAGGCTGTGTTAAAGTCAGAAATCCAAATCTTTAGTCAAAAACAGGCGGCGGTTACAAACAGGAAGACAAGCAGTCCATTAAACAGTCTACAGGGTCAAACATACAGAGAATTCAAACAGCAGTAAAAAATAACTGGACACTGAAAAACGTAAAGCAATGTTTGACACAATAAAAGGAAGCAGCGCAGTATATTCACTGAATTACAAAATTACAAAAGAGAAAAACAACGAAAGAAGCTCTCAGTATTCATTAATAATTAGAAAGCATCTAAACATTCTGATTTTTACAGTCTTAGTTCCGCTTGCTGTCATCATTATAATCATCCTGATCAATGGCGAGGTCATGAGGTGGGCGGGGCTGTCTCTGGTGATGTCACCATGAAGGAACAGCATCTGGCACGTGTTGGTGAAACATCCCAGTACACTGGTGTAGTTTCCTCTCCAGCTGGTTGACCTTTCACCCTTCAACATTAAGGGGAAGAAGAAGAAACAGTGTTAGGTCAGGTGACCACATGGTTTCTAAAAAAAACTGACCTTCATGTGTTTAGGCAACTCTACTTACCAAAAGCAAAGCTGCTGAATGTTGCAGGAACATGCTCATGTGTGGTGGTCATTCAGTGCTGCTCCGGCAGGTTAGACAGTCCAATAGTGATATCCTGCCCATCTGAGAGTTTGAAAACACACATGCAAAAATTTAATTGTATTACAGTCAAAGTTGGATGTTCGTTTTTGTCCTTTAAAAATGTTTGTGTATTTGAAAGCACTAACATTTAGGGATGACTCGGATCGTCTCTCTATCTCCTTTAAAGGGGAGACAAGTGTGTCCACTGATCCACGTCACTTTACCTGGATGACGACTCCTCTCTCCCTCACCCAGAAACACTCCTAAAATAACCAAGCAAATAAATAATACCGAAGATTTACTCACATTACAAAAACATCAAAAACATCTCCCTTTGATTCCATTCCTCCATTCCTGCTGAACATCAGGCAACAAATGTCCCAGTAAATCACAGTAAAATGTAAAGCACATGTTTTCTCTGCTTTGTCTAACCTCTGCATAGCCTCTGTCAAGAAAAACATATCTGTAAGCATAAAACAAATATACATTTCATAACACGTCACTGGACAAACCTCGGTCAGTTGATTTCCTCTGTGCAGTGCAGACGAGTATCAGTCAGCAAGTCAAGGTGGTGAGATGGACTCGTGCCCTTGGTGACTCTGCTTGTTGTTCTGAGGAAACACCACCGTCTCTCCACACCGTCACCATCTGTGGGCACAAACTGCCGCTCTGCTCTGCCAGCATGTAGGAAATCACATATCACACACACAAGGGTGAAGAAACATTAGAGCTCAACTTTGGATACTTTAGATCTAAACAGATCAAACTTGCTCTTAGTTTCAGCAATCAGACAAACAATGATACCAAACTGATTCTGTATGAATACAATATGGTATTTTCAATACAGGTGTCAAATTAATGTATTCAAACTAATACAGATATATGTATATATATTTTTGATAAATTAGAATTATATATATATATATATATATATATATATATATTTTTTTTTTTTTTTTTTTTTTTTTCATTTAACAATTTCAACTGAAAGAAATTAAATATTGAACAAAAATATATTGTCACATTCTGCATTCTCAAATACAAATTTCACAAAGTAAATTTTTGATTAACAGAAAAAATATGAATTAAAAAAATAATTGTATATTATTAAAATATTATGCAACCGTGACCAAAGTCAGAATCATCATTACAGTATTGTGGACTTACTGCTTGTCTAATAGTGATAAACTTCAGGGGAGATAATTGATGACAGAAAACTGTAAACAACACTCTGAAGTCTGAAGCTTCTTATCATGTTTCTGTGACCTCAGCACGCTGACAGACTTGAAGTTGCTAAAGATTTCAAAAAGTGATAATTATAGGGAAGAAACTTTTTCATCTGTTTAATCAAACATTTGATGCCTCAGCTGTCTCAGTCCTATAGCATTCTGCAACTACAACTAACCTGAGGAGGCTTGGATTTGGCTGCAGGTGCCCCTGTACATCCTTCTCAGCAGCACACATGTGGGTACCATTTAATCACACTTCGTCCTGAGCTTTGCTTCATCACAAGACTAAAGGTGGCATCCCGTGTCACGGTCTTATCATCATCCAACTGGAGAAGAAACATTTATGGTCATCCTGGTTTTGTTTTCTGATCCTGCAAAAAGACTGAGGACAACAAAGCCCAGAGAACAAGAGATACACAACATCCAACATTCAGACTCAACAGCCTCCATAAATGAAGAGCACCAGGTTGGTCCAGTTATACTAGATGTGAGCATGCTTTACATTACTGTGCATGAATAATAATCAAGAGACAAACTTTGAAGATGCAGAGCATGATGTCCCATCATCAGACTGTAAACAAATATCCACCAGGCTTCTTTGTTGGCAGAGGTGATGATTCTCCCATCAGGGACCAGTAGCGTGTATTAACCTGTGGTATAAGCAGCAGTCAGTGTAATGTTACTGTTTCAGATAAGAAATCTAGCACATAAAAGCCAGGGTCGGAGGGATCTCTACAAACTGACTTACCTCTCTGTTCCTCCAGCTTCAACAAAAATCTGACTCTCCAGTCACAGACAAACAAAAACCTCCAGCTGGGAGATAGAAAACACTGTCTGGGTCTTGCTGGATGTTGCTGGTCAGAGTCCACACATTAGCAGAGTGCTGCTTGGTCCCACTGACCCATGTGTACAGCAACTGTGGAGAACTGTTCTGGAAAATGGAAAAGAGAATTAAAATGACAAAAAGCCAAACAGGATTTCCACAAAGACTGTCTTAGAATCAGCAATCAAAAATGGTTCATATTACAATTAAATATGAACAGGCTCCTTAAATGTAAGCAGTTAAGATCTGATTTGATTTACATCCTTCACACAGCACATTTGTCCAGGCTGTCAGGTAAACATAGAGTTAATCTCAGGTAACATGACTCACAGTAGAGATTCAGTAAGAAAGATTGCCAGCTCTAATATTATTACCACACCAACAGCTCAGATTTCTAGAACTATTTAAACAAATGTCAGTCTATCCATTCATTTTCTTCTGAATATTCAATTCATGTTCACAGTGGGAGGGTGGGGGGTATCGTGGAGGTTTGTAAATAAAGTCTGCAACACAGAAAGAGCTGTGATCAAGCTATTTATTACTGCGCGCAGGAGAGCCAACACACATCAAACATCACAGTTCACAGTCATGTCAGCTCTGCCACAGAAGTCGTGCTCCCACTCCTTTATGCATTCCAAGGAAGAGGGAGGAAGTTACAAACTGATCCTACCACACTTCACGCGCCTCGCTATGAAACCTAACGGATCAATGGTTACGCTGTTTTGTGCCCTCGGCCTTATCAGCACCTGTAAAGGGAGTTGTTTTCTCAAACTGCTGATGCTGAAGTAAGTTCATCTAGTTTTAGAAACTTTCACTGAACAGTCTATAACAGTATCACAACTAAGCATATGCATAAGCACTTAAATACTTTAAATGAGAATAATAGAAACTTTCTATTACAGAGCCAGAGCCTGTCCCAGTAGTCATAGGCAGAGCACACCTGGACAGGTACCAGTCTGTCAGAGGACTAACACCACCTCTCAGGAACCTGCAGTTCATTTTTAGTCTACTTTAAACAGACCTCACAAAAGGCTGATGTGGCTGGATCAGTAGTCTGATTTAAGTACGATACCTTTGGCCAGGGATTAATCTGGTACATCGCTTCACTGCCGTCTTACATATTTTCCCCACACCTGAATAAAAAATATTGATATTTACAAATAACAGATTCAGCTGATGCAGCCTGACTCAATTCTAAATGTTCAGCACACACAGAGACACAGAGGGACTGTTTAAAGTTTAGTGTTAACCTGAGTCACTGATCATTTACAGTATTACAGAGTCTGGCAGTCTTTGCATGATGTCCACGTCACTGTAAGTTTCTAGCTGACTCTCAGGTGTGACAGGTGTGCCAGCAGGAAAGAGTAATAAGAACCTGCATCCTGAGGTTTGTCATGCAGGATTAAAGGAGCCAGGCTTTGTTCACACAGCTAGGATTGTATTTTACACTGACCCTGGGTCAGTATAAGTATCATACAGTTTAAACGAAGCACTGAAACTTGCATATATTTATTACAGAAGCATTGAAGCTAATCGAGATATTTGCTGTCAATCTGTGGCTGCGATTAATCACTTTACTGGAAACTTTATTAACTAGTAACTTCATCAGTCATGACAGAAGCTAATATTTCTGTCCCAACATCGTTTAAACAGTAACAGCTTTGCTACAATATAAGCTAACGTTTACACCGTAACTTTAAGCTAGCACCATAAAGACGGTAAAACACGTAATAATATCTACAAATGCATCTTAAAGCTGTTATATTAGCACTCGCTGTATTACTGACATAACCACATTAACATTATTGACACTCGCTGACTTTAATAGTCATTCTAGAAATGCTGTCCGGTTAAATGGTCTTACCTGTAACACTGCTGTATCCACCGGATTCCAGCCAGAGTGGATTCTGGAGTCTTCCACGCTCCTGTCAGTGATCCTCCATCTGGATGGATGATAACAACCTTCTGAACAATCTAGCAGGTGGATGGCCCACATCTATGGGACTGATTTCTGCTAATAACGCCCATTGTATGGACTGATAACAGCCGAAGCGGGTGAATAAAGTCACCCGGTCGCTAGCTGTGCCATTACCCAGCATACACCTCTCCCTCCATAAATGCAATAAACGATACAAAAGTAATGGCCTATAATTAATTTATCTGCTGTATCTGCTGTTTCTCAGGTAGTTGTTTACATTATATAATATATTGTGTTCAGTACACGTCACTACAATGTGATTTTGGAAATGTATAAATATACGAACAACAAGCTCTTCCGCCGAAATCTCTTGTCGTCAATAAGCAACTATTAGGGATCAGTATAGTATTCAATAGGAGGACCCTGCACTCATTTCTTGACGCCAGGGGGGTACCCTTCGCGTCGATAAGTGAAGCAGAGGGAGCCTGACCATGCGTCACACATTTGACGAGTTGGGAGTGAGAACGTGTTGCAAAAACATGAGCTCCTTGTTAAAGGTAATAAGAAACTGCTGAGCTATCTACACATGATTTGTACTGATCTGATGCTGATCTATATGCAATCAAGGTCAACCGTCCCTGTGTTCGTCATGCTCAGTGTTTCTCTGATAGACCAAGGAATGTGCAGCAATGAACGTTAGAAACTGATCAGACTCGAGTGTCTGGTTTGCAGTGACTCGTTAATACTTGTCTCATTTCCTGTTTCCTGCTCAGCTCCAACGATTCATTTCACTTTAACAGCAACAGTTTGGATCACTATGTCTTTATCCGTGGTAAGTCTTTTTTTATTTATTTGTTTGGTTCTTTGTTGTTTTGTTTTGTTTTTGATTCAGAGAACAAACAAATAAGAACCTTATAAAAAAATACTGAAATATGTGGTAAAAAAAACCCAATAAAAACTAGGTGATTTTTTTCTACATGTCACTGAATAAACTCTGGATGAAGTCAGACTATTGTTTCTCTGTGAAACTGTGAGCACATACAAGATGACAAACATCTGTCAGTTGTTAAAAGCTCCAACAAAGCTCCAAATGTGGCAGCAAAGTGTGAGAAAAGCTGTATTTATGTTTATAAAGAACTCTTCTTGGAGTCGTGCAGAGACCTGCACTTAAAGCTGGACTTTGTCTATCGAGGTGACTTAAAAGAAACTCTGAGCTTTCAGTTTTAGTTATGTACCTAAGTTACACTGCTATGGAGCATGTTGAATTCAAAATAAAAGGTCATAGTCTAAGCTTATCTGTGTTCCTGGTGAGTGTTTGATGGGTCACCTTTAGCCTACTCTGAGCCTTTGTGCTTTTCTTTAATGTATTTGCCAAATAGAGATAAAACACAAAGCTGACTGCAGCAGCAGGTTTCTCAGATTTTCTTACTGTCAATGCCACAGACTGCTGGTGATTGGTCTGCTGTGTACAGAGTGTTTGGAGTCAACTCACATAAATTGTTTCGGTTTCTCCTCTGAAAATGACTGCTTGATACAAACTCTTGAGAACAAGAGTCAGTTTACTCCTCAGAAAAATCCTGAAAGTTTGGAGGTGTTTTGTTGATTTTAAGTTTTAGACTCATCAGGTTTGTTCTACACTCTGTCAATCATAGCTAGAGAGTTCACTTTTCTACTTTCAAAGGAAAATATTATATTGGCTCGATGGGTGAGAGCACTAGCCCAAAGACTCACAGTTCATGCTGAACCCCCCCCCCCCCCCCCCCCCCAAAAAAAACAAAACAAAACAAAAAAACAAACAAAAAAAAAAAACCCAAACCGGTTACCCTGATGATGACATATCACCCTCAGTCAGTTGTGGGTGTGTGACAGTCAGGCATTAGTACAATGTCAGCAGTGTTAATCTAGTCAGTGAAACAAAGGAATGTGACTACATTTTAGCTGCGTTATAGCTCGCAACATGGATTTTTGTACGAAATCTTCTTTAAAAATCCAGAGTGTCTTAGTCTTTTAGTCATCCATAATCTGCTTATGCATTTTGCACCATTTCAATACCTTTGTGTACAAAAATCTACATGCTCAAAATCTGCCAGAAAAACCTTAACCAACAATATTTCTTCTGCTTTTTCATATATCACTTGTATTAAAGTATTCACAAGTATTCAATTCAATTCAATTTTATTTATTTAAATTTTATTTATATAGCGCCAAATCACAACGAAAGTCGTCTCAACCCGCTTTATATTGTAAAGTAGATCGCACAATAATAGATACAGAAAAAAAACCCAACAATCATATGACCCCCTATGAGCATGCACTTTGGCGACAGTGGGAAGGAAAAACTCTTAACAGGAAGAAACCTCCAGCAGAACCAGGCTCAGGGAGGGGCGGGGCCATCTGCTGCGACCGGTTGGGGTGACAGAAGGAAAACAGGATAAAGACATGTTGTGGAAGAGAGACAGAGATTAATAACAGATATGATTCAATGCAGAGAGGTCTATTAACACATAGTGAGTGAGAAAAGTGACTGGAAAGGGAAAACTCAATGCATCATGGGAATCCCCGGCAGCCTAGGTCTATTGCAGCATGACTAAGGGAGGATTCAGGGTCACCTGGTCCAGCCCTAACTATATGCTTTAGCAAAAAGGAAAGTTTTAAGCCTAATCTTGAAAGTAGAGATAGTGTCTGTTTCCCGAATCCAAACTGGAAGCTGGTTCCACAGAAGAGGGGCCTGAAAACTGAAGGCTTTCCCTCCCATTCTACTTTTAAATACTCTAGGAACAACAAGTAGGCCTGCAGAGCGAGAGCGAAGTGCTCTAATAGGGTGATATGGTACTACAAGGTCATTAAGATAAGATGGGGCCTGATTATTTAAGACCTTGTATGTGAGGAGCAGGATTTTGAATTCAATTCAGGAAGCCAATGAAGGAAAGCCAATACAGGAGAAATCTGCTCTTTATTTCTAGTCCCTGTCAGTACTCTTGCTGCAGCATTTTGGATTAACTGAAGACTTTTCAGGGAGTTTTTAGGACATCCTGATAATAAAGAATTACAGTAGTCCAGCCTGGAAGTAATAAATGCATGAACTAGTTTTTCAGCATCACTCTGAGACAGGATATTTCTAATTTTAGAGATGTTGCGCAAATGGAAGAAAGGAGTCTTACATATTTGTTTAATATGTGCGTTGAAGGACATGTCCTGGTCAAAAATGACTCCAAGATTACTCACAGCGTCACTGGAGGCCAAGGTAATGCCATCCAGAGTAAGAATCTGGTTAGATACTATATTTCTAAGATTTACAGGGCCGAGTACAATAACCTCAGTTTTTATCTGAAAGACATAGACCATCCAGGTCTTTATGTCTTTAAGACATTCCTGCATTTTAACTAATTGGTGTGTGTTACCTGGCTTCATGGATTGATAGAGCTGGGTGTCATCTGCATGGCAGTGAAAATGATACTGCCTAAGGGAAGCATGTATAATGTAAATAGAATTGGTCCTAGCACTGAACCCTGTGGGACACCATAACTGACCTTAGTATGTGAAGAGGACTCTCCATTTACATGTACAAATTGGAGTCTATTAGATAGACATGATGCAAACCACTGCAGCGCAGCACCTGTAATACCTACAGCATGTTCTAATCGCTCTAATAGGATATTATGGTCAACAGTATCGAATGCTGCACTGAGGTCTAGCAGGACAAGCACAGAGATGAGTCCACTGTCAGAGGCCATAAGAAGATCATTTGTAACCTTCACTAAAGCTGTTTCTGTGCTGTGATGAGCTCTGAAACCTGACTGAAACTCTTCAAATAAGCCATTCCTCTGCAGATGATCTGTTAGCTGTTTGACAACTACTCTTTCAAGGATTTTTGATATGAAAGGAAGGTTGGAGATTGGCCCCTATAACTAGCTAAGACAGCTGGGTCTAGAGATGGCTTTTTAAGTAAAGGTTTAACTACAGCCACCTTGAAGGCCTGTGATACATAGCCAATTATTAGAGATAGGTTGATCATATTTAAGACTGAAGCATTAATTAATAGCAAGACTTCTTTGAGCAGTTTTGTATTAATGGGGTCTAAAAGACACGTTGATGGTTTGGAGGAATTAATTATTGAAGTTAACTCAGAAAGATCAATTAGAGAAAAAGAGTCTAACATAACATCAATGGTATTAAAGTAGCTGTAGATAATAGTTGGCTCAGTAGAGCTCTGACTTTTTGTCAGCCTGGCTACAGTGCTGAAGAGAAACCTGGGGTTGTTCTTATTTTCTTCAATCAGTGACGAATAGTAAGATGTTCTGGCTTTGCGGAGGGCTTTCTTATAAAGCAGCAAACTATTTCTCCAGGCTAAATGATGATCCTCTAAATTTGTGACACGCCATTTCCTCTCCAGCTTACGAGTTATCTGCTTTAGGCTACGTGTTTGAGAATTATACCATGGAGTCAGGTACTTCGGATTTGAGACCTTAGTTTTCACAGGAGCTACAGTATCCAGAGTCGTACGTAGTGAGGAGGTAAAATTATTAACAAGATAATCGACCTCTGTTGGAGTAGCGTTCAGATAGCTGCTCTGCTCTATGTTGGTGCAGGGCATTGAAGATGATAACAGTGGGTGGATTATATTCTTAAACTTACTTACAGCGCTTTCAGAAAGACATCTACTGTGATAAAGTCTACTCTCCACTACTGTGTAATCAATTATTGTAAATGTAAATGTTATCAGGAAATGATCAGACAGCAGAGGGTTTTCAGGAAACACTGTTAAATGTTCAGTTTCTATGCCATATGTTAAAACAAGATCTAGAGTGTGATTAAAGTGGTGGGTGGGTTCTTTTACATTTTGAGAGAAGCCAATTGAGTCTAATAACAGATTAAATGCGATGTTGAGGCTGTCATTTTTAGCATCTACATCGATGTTAAAATCACCCACAATAATTAATTTATCTGAGCTGAGAACTAAATCAGATAAAAAGTCTGAGAAGTGAGAGAGAAACTCTGTGTAAGGTCCAGGTGGACGATAGATGATAACAAATAAGACTGGTTTCTGAGTTTTACAGCTGGGGTGGACAAGGCTAAGCATCAGGCTTACAAATGAATTAAAAGTCTGTCTTGGGTCTTTTGTTAATTAATAGGCTGGTGTGAAAAATTGCTGCCACACCGCCCCCTCGGCCTGTGCTTCGAGGTTTCTGGTAGTTAGAATGACTCGGTGGTGTTGATTCATTTAAAATAACCTAATCATCCTGCTGCAACCAGGTTTCTGTAAGGCAGAGTAAATCGATTTGTTGATTAATTATTAAGTCATGTACTAACAGAGACTTGGAGGAGAGACCTAATATTTAATAATCCACATTTCAATGTTTTACTCTTTGGTTCAGATGTGGATACTGTATTGTTCTTTCTTTGTGTTTCTTTGTTTTTATGTTTAAACTGTTTATTGCTGGTTTTTAAGTTTGTTTTTTGTCTGTTTGGGAGCTGACACAGTTCAATGGAGATGGGTTTTTTGGGGGGTAGCAGGAGGAGAGAAGCTGCAGAGAGGCGTGTAAGACAGCAACTCTGCTTCCTGGTCCCAACTCTGGATAGTCATATTTTGGGGGGTTTAATACATTTGTCCATATTTCTAGAAATGAGAGCTGCTCCATCCAAAGTGGGATGGATGCTGTCACTCCTAACAAGACCAGGTTTCCCCCAGAAGGTTTGCCAATTATCTATGAAGCCTACATCGTTTCTGGGACACCACTCAGACAGCCAGCAATTTAAGGAGAACATGCGGCTAAACATGTCACTCCTGGTCTGATTGGGGAGGGGACCAGAGAAAACTTCAGAGTCTGAAATTGTTTTGGCAAAGTTATACACCGATTCAATATTGATTTTAGTGACCTCCGATTGGCATAACCGGGTGTCACCACTGCCAACGTGAATTATGATTTTACTGTATTTACGTTTACACTTAGCCAGCCATTTTAAATTTCCTTCAGTGCCGCCTGCTCTGGCCCCTGGGAGACAATTGACTATGGTTGCCGGTGTCTCTAATTTCACATGTCTGAGAACAGAATCACCAATTACCAGAGTTTTACCCCGTCGGGTGTGTCGCCGAGTGGGGAAAAATGGTTAGACACATAAACAGGTTGGCGGTGTACCTGGGGCTTCTGTTTAAGACTATACTTCCTCCTCACCGTCACCCAGCTGCCCTCTTTCCTCCAGAGCTGCAAATAAGCTACATTTGTTACAAGTATCATTACTGCTGAAGGAGGCCGAGGGGTAACTAAACATCTGACACAATAGTCGTGTCCAAATTCATGGCCTGCATCCTCCTGAGGACCCGGCCCTACGTGGGCCGGTTCCTCAGAAGGTCAGGTAGGCCCGAAGTAAACGGCTGGGGAAATTGGACGGTCTAGCCTTCTGATTAGCGTCACCGCTGTCTCGGTGGAGTTTAATAAACTTAGCCGTCTGCTCCTTGCTATGTAAAATATAACAGGACACTGGCGTAAATTCTCCACCGTCTCACACTTCTGTTTAATCAGTTTTCTGTTTGACATTTAGTCAGCTCTGTAAAAACCAAGGAGGAACCCACCCGAAAGATTAATAAAGTTTTATTTTATCTAATCTAATCACTTTAATCTCAGCCAAACTGATTTACTCACGAACAAACAAAACACTGAAAAAAAGCCCAACAATAACATTTTTAGGTTGAGTAGCAAATGATGAAATGATGTGCCGGGAGTTGTGCCGTTCTCGGCGGCTTCAGTGATCCTCAAGCTCCCGGCTAGCTATCGAGCTGGTGGGTAGCAGACGTCTCCGAAAACGTTGAAGCACTTTTGCAAATATGCGATATCTTGATAAACCGAGCAGATATTTGATGTTTACACAGGTAATTTCTCGCCTGAAAATATGTTAAAAGTTTATTTTGTGACACAGAAAGATTAGTAAGAGTAATTTTAAAACTTAGTAGTGGCCGCCATTGTTGGGAACTGGTGTTTAGCTGGGCTGCGCTATAAATTCTGGGATATGGTAGGCCACAAAGGACACACCTGACCCATCCTTCAAATTCAGGGAAAAAGAGGACGCATTCGTCGGCTGCATTCGGAGCAGTCTACGAATTTGGACAGCCTTCAGCGCGTCGCTATGACATAATCGGTCTACAAATGCGGCCTCAGGAGGATGCAGCCCATGACTTTGGACATGACCAATGAGCAAGAGTGAGTTTTACCAGCAGCAGCAGACCAGAATCCTGAGACGTGACTATGGCGAGAGTTGGAAAATATATCCAGGTGCCGACTAGCGAGCAGAAAAAAAAGGGTTAAGCGAAACACGCTGAGGAACTCAAAAAAAAAGGTGAGGTAGAGAACTGACTATAACAAGCAGACAATCTGGCGAAGGTTCATTGTGAGCACTGGTCATAAATACTGCTGGAGTAATTACCAACAGGCGAGGAGCAGGGAGGAGCGAGGAGGGCTCCACCCAGGGTAGGAGAGCCGATGCTATGGAAAATTACTCAGACTCACCCAAAACATGACAAGAAGTATTTATAGTATAGTTATTTTGTGATCCAGAAAAAGTAATATTTCAAACTTTTTAGCCGCATTCCTCCGCCGTTGCCTCGTTTGAGTTTTGGACAAAATGCATTCTGGGATATTTGCCTGGGTTTTGCTACAGTTGCTAGCGAGCTGATTGGAGACCAAAACAGCCATTCAGAAATTTTTTGTCCTAGTGTTTCTCTTTAAGAAAACACTTATTTATAAAAATGCCAGCTGTGCCGTGAGTGAGCTGAAGCTCTTTCTCTCACATGAGGAATGGCCATGGTGTTGAGTAATTTTAAAGTCCCAATTCAAATATAGCTAAGAACATTTTTTTTTTTTTTTTTTACACCCTTATCAATTAATTTTATTTGATGGAATGGCTCATGCAATTACTGAAGTGCGGCTCTTGCATACATAAACGCTGGTGCGCATGCACCAACCAGCGTGCAGCCTGTTGCAATCGCTCATGCTTTTTCTGTTAGTTTAGCTTTGTTTTCTTATGTATTCTTTTTTTTCTGACTTGTATTTTCATCCGTTTATTATCTTTCACCCAATCATGTGGATTGAGAGAGTTTTTGTTCTTCTGGTCGCCGTGGAACTATTACTTTTATTAAGGAACGGGACCGCGGCACATCTCCGCACGGACTGTTTACTCCAGAGATCAGCTGATTGCCCTGATGCCAGTCGGCTCGCTGGCCAGACCCGCAGAAGTACCAGCTGAAATTTGGAGAAAAACACATCAGGGATGCAGAGGTCAAGGACAGAAGTGAAAAAAGAAGGAGATGGTGAGACAGCGTAGGCTCGAAGCGAGGAGGAGGTATAAACTGTGTCTGCCATCTATCGTACTGGGAAATGTGCAATCGTTATTGAATAAAATCGACGAGCTCTCAGCACTGGTACGGAGTCAGAAGGAATATTGAGAGTGTAGAATGATATGTTTCACTGAATCATGGATGCACCAGGACATTCCCGACCCGAGTGCCTTTATTGTGATCTCGGGTGACTTCAACCATGTATCACTGGACAATACACTACCAACATTCAGACAATATGTGGACTGTCCCACCAGGGGAGAGAAAATTCTAGACCTACTGTATGCTAATGTAAAGGATGCATACAGCTCCTCCTCCCTCCCCCCACTTGGTAGGTCAGATCATAACCTGATTCACCTCACCCCCCGCTATGTGCCAATTGTGAGGAGGGAACCTGTGACCAAGAGGAGCGTTAGGAGGTGGTCAGAGGAGGCCTTAGCGGAACTACAGGACTGTTTCGAGGTGACCGACTTGGAGACACTCTGTGAGCCTCACGCCGAGGACATCACTGGGCTAACTGAGTGTATCAGACTACATAACTTTCTGCACCGACTCCATTGTTCCAACTCAGACTGTTCACAGTGTCTGCTCACACCCCCACAACCTCACCTGTAGTCAGCCTGGAACCCAGAGCCACACCACTGTGCCAGCCTCTCTCTTCACATAGCGCTGTTGCCTCCTGTGGGATTCCTGACACCCCTCCCCCACCCATCACCTTCACTCAATACCAGGTTGAGATGCAAATGAGGAGACTTCACTCAGGCAAGACTGCTGGACCAGACGGCGTGAGTCCCCACGTCCTCAAGGCCTGTGCCCCCCAGCTGTGTGGAGTCTTTCATAAACTTTTTATGCTGAGTTTGAATCTGCAGAGGGTCCCGGTGATGTGGAAGACATCATGCATCGTCCCTATTCCAAAGACGCCACGTCCCAGTGGCCCCCAGGATTACAGGCCCGTGGCACTGACCTCCCACATCATGAAGACCCTGGAAAGGCTCATCCTGTACCAGTTGCGACCCATTGTCATACCACATCTGGATCCCCTTCAATTTGCCTATCAGCCTCGTCTCGGAAAGGAGGACGCCATCATCTACCTGCTCAATCGTGTCTACGCCCATCTGGACCAGCCGGCGAGCACTGTGAGGGTCATGTTTTTTGACTTTTCCAGTGCTTTCAACACCATCAGGCCGACCCTCCTGGGTGATATGTTAACAACGATGCAGGTGGATGCTTCACTGGTGTCCTGGATTGTTGATTACCTGACAGGAAGACCACAATATGTACGTCTCCCACAGTGTGTGTCTGACAAGGTGATCAGCAACACAGGGGCACCACAGGGGACTGTCCTCTCCCCCTTCCTCTTCACCCTCTACACCACAGACTTCAGCCACTGCACAGAGACCTGCCATCTTCAGAAGTTTTCTGATGACTCAGCGGTGGTTGGATGCATCAGCAGGGATGATGAGACAGAGTGCCGGGCTGTGGTCGACTCCTTTGCCACATGGTGTGAGCAGAATCATCTGCAGCTCAACGTGGCAAAGACCAAGGAATTGATAGTGGACTTCAGGAAGACCAGGAAACACTTAACCCCTGTTTCAATCCAGGGGGTCAGTGTTGACATTGTGGAGGACTATAAATACCTTGGAGTACATATAGACAATAAACTGAACTGGGCTAAAAACACCACAGCACTTTACAGACAGGGCCAGAGTTGTCTCTATTTTTTGAGGCGACTGAGGTCCTTCAACATTTGCCAGAAAATGCTCAGGATTTTCTACGAGTCTGTTGTGGCCAGTGCGATCCTCTATGCTGTTGCATGCTGGGGGAGCAGGCTGAGGGTCGCAGATGCCAACAGACTCGATAAACTGATCCGTAAGGCCAGTAGTGTTGTGGGGATGGAGCTGGACTCCCTCAAGGTGGTGTTGGAGAGGC
Organism: Pelmatolapia mariae; assembly: GCF_036321145.2. Classification (NCBI taxonomy): domain Eukaryota; kingdom Metazoa; phylum Chordata; class Actinopteri; order Cichliformes; family Cichlidae; genus Pelmatolapia; species Pelmatolapia mariae. The sequence continues at coordinate 56,897,139 of NC_086229.1, read as the reverse complement.
GGATGTTGTCCAAGATAAAGGCAATGTTGGATAACACCTCCCACCCACTCCATGACATGCTGGTCAGTCACAGGAGCACGTTCAGTGAGAGACTGAGAGTACCGAAAAGCACCACTGAACGACACAGGAAATCATTCCTGCCTGTGGCCATCTCCCTGTACAACGCATCCACTTAACACACACACATGTTTCTTTTTTCTTTTTCAGCTATTTATTAATAAACGACTTATGTACAGTGGGGCAAAAAAGTATTTAGTCAGCCACCGATTGTGCAAGTGCCCCCACCTAAAATGATGACAGAGGCCAGTAATTTGCACCAGAGGTACACGTCAACTGTGAGAGACAGAATGTGAAAAAAAAAAATCCATGAATACACATGGTAGGATTTGTAAAGAATTTATCCGTAAATCAGGGTGGCAAATAAGTATTTGGTCACCTCAAACATGGAAAATCTCTGGCTCCCACAGACCTGTAACGTCTAACGAGGGCTAACGAGGGCTAAGAAGGCGGCAGGTGCAGGGTATCCTAGCAGAGGTGGAACTGACTGATAGCGCTTACTGGTTAATGGTGTGAACCTCGCATTGAGGGACAGGCGTAAAAAGTCAATACCAACGTGAGGTCGTTGACAAACTAGCGCTGAAGGGGAGTCTCAGGGGGCTTTAAATCCTCAACCTGATTGCCCCGAATCAGTTTCAGGTGTGCAGGACTGCAGCAGGGATGATTGCTCTGCCCAGGGGTGGAGACCAAGGAACTCAGGTGCCTGATAGAAATTTCTAGTCGAGTCTCCAGATCCTGACAGTTTGTCTTTCAATTGAATGTCCAGATTTCCTACAATGTCCTTGATCTCTCTTGTTACTGTTACTCATGGAAAGGAGCACATTTCTAAATGATTACAAATAAATTTAACATAATTAAATACTTTTTTCAAATGTGATATTATTGTGACAGTCTACAAATCAGTCTTTCACTGTTTCATTTTTTTCTATCAGAGAATGGCTTATTATAAAAAAGTGCATGTTGCTATACACCCCCCCCCCCCCCCCCCCCCCCCGCCTTTTTTTTCTTTTCTTTGCAGACATCTAGAATGAGTCCTATAGAGAATAAGCATCTCTTGGTTTTGCATCATGTTGCTGTCGTCCTCCTTTTTCTAACACAAACTTGTGGTGGTAAGTTGCACACAAACATTTATAAAATCCACAATTTAGAGTGCTTACCTCTAGTCTTACACAGATGATGAAAACACATACTGTCACAGCACCAGTTTATATTGATGTAGTTAAATAAATCAATTACATATCTTGCTCAGACTGATCTTCACAATTAAAAAACTGCTGAACTGTATTTGTCCCTAAATTTGTTTAGGTCAGCATCAGATGATTGGTCCAACTCAGCCAATAGTGGCCATGATTGGTGATGACATCATTTTGCCATGCCACCTGGAACCTGCTGTGGATGCTGTTGATCTGACTGTGGATTGGTCCAGAAATGACCTCAAACCTAGATCTGTCTATGTGAGGCGAGAGGGTGTGGAGCTTCTGACTGAGCAGAATCCTTTGTACACAGGAAGAACATCACTCTCTGTCAACAAACTGCAGTGTGGAGACGTTTCATTGAAACTCTCCACAGTGCAACTCTCTGATGCAGGAACATACAAATGCCTTGTACCTAAATTTAATGCAGAAACTGTGGTGACGCTTGCTGTAGGTAAGTTTAATAAAATTTAGATTAATTTCTTCACTTTGCAATTTAGATGGAAAGAAAGAAATTAAGTAACATAGATATTAAGGGTCAAAGGGCACAGAATGACAAGAGGGATAAAGAAACACTTGGGTCAGCTAAAATAGAAAGTGGATCATTCATAGAGACATATGAGTTGAAAATAGAAGTGCATTTATTCTCGGTAACCAAAATAGCTCTTACTTGGGCTAGAAAATACTTCCTGGACAGATATTTGGACTGAGCATATTGACATGAACTGACAAGGGAATGACTACAAAGTCATTGGCATTCTGATTTTCTGGCCATTAGGGCACACAACCTGACCAGTGGAGCAGCTAAGTTATTAAGCAGTGCAACTGGACAAATAAGGGAGATATATAACAAAAAACAAAAGTACTTAGAATCACAGGGGACTTTTGCACCCACTAAATGGGGGTTTTGCCAATTGAGGGGTATCTGGCCCTATATCTATATATATATCTATATCTATATCTCTCTCTCTCTCTCTCTCTCTCTCTCTCTCTCTCTCTCTCTCTCTCTCTCTCTCTCTCTCTATATATATATATATATATATGTATATGTATATGTATATGTATATATATATATATATATATATATATATATATATATATTAAAAAAAAAAACACCCAGCACGCCCCTACGGGCGGTTTATCCTTCAAGCTCGGGTCCTCTACCAGAGGCCTGGGAGCTTGAGGGTCCTGCGCAGTATCTTAGCTGTTCCCAGGACTGCGCTCTTCTGGACAGAGACCTCCGATGTTGTTCCCGGGATCTGCTGGAGCCACTCGCCTAGCTTGGGAGTCACCGCACCTAGTGCTCCGATTACTACTGGGACCACCGTTACCTTCACCCTCCACATCCTCTCGAGCTCTTCTCTGAGCCCTTGGTATTTCTCCAGCTTCTCGTGTTCCTTCTTTCTGATGTTGCTGTCATTCGGAACCGCTACATCGATCACTACGGCCGTGTATATATGTGTATATATATATATATATATATGTATATATGTGTATATATATATATATATATGTATATATGTGTATATATATATATATATATATAGGCAACTACATTTCAATATTTTGTCTTTCATTCATTCATTTCATTTGCAGGTTCAGTTTCCTCACCAGTCATAGAACTCACTAATGCAAAAAATGAAATGGTGTTAGAGTGTAAATCTAATGGCTGGTATCCAGAGCCTCAGATGTTGTGGGTGGACAGTGAGGGAAAACCTGTTTCTGTTGAACCTACAAACAATGTCAGAGGTTCTGATGGGCTCTATACTGTCAGCACTAAAGTGACTGTGGAGAAAGGACAGAGCTACAGCTTCACCTGCAAAGTTCAACAGAAGAATATCAGTAAAATCCAAGAGGCACACATCCATGTTCCAGGTAGAAACACTTTTTTTTAATTACTCACATTAATTTTCAGTTACAGAAAGTAGAATCTAGAACATTTTGTCTCCTTATATTCACAGGTGATGTCTTTATGGTCCAGTCTAATACTGCTGTTCACATTATCATCAACTTGGCTGTTTGTTTAATAACCGTCGGGACAGCAGCAATCCTAATATGGAAATGTGGACAAAATAAAACCAGTAAGTTAAAACTTCATAGCACTTTTTACCCCAACCTCAAATTATCATCTGAACTTTTTAATGTCTTGTTTTAGTGTCTGCCTTTAAAATTAAGGGCTAAGAAGTACAAACGTGATTCAAATAAAAATGACACAAACACATAAACAGTTATGTTAAAGGCGCTTGAGGGAAAACAGTGGATGGAGACTGCAGAAATTACAGCGATTTACTAGCAAAATTGGAGGCTCTCAGCAACTTTACTTTTGTAAAGGAATATAACCCTGTGTCCTGTGTTGTAAACAGATGTGTTAAGACATGCAGAGTTGGTCCCATCAGTGCAGACTGACTGAGATTGATTGCAATATCTTGACTCTCTGTCTGCATTTACACACTAAGTGTCAGTTATTGGCAAGTGGTTGCCCGTCTGTCGGGGTGTAACTAGACTTAGTTCAAGTCACACTGTGATTATTTGTTGGCAGTTTGCATCCCATTAGCAAGCTGTGCAATTGCCTTGTGATCAAAAGTGGAGCATAGAGCACCCTCAACCTCTAGAAGACCAACTGGTTGCCACAACCACTTGCTGAGTGTGTAGATTTTCCACAAGTTGTCTTCCTATTGTTTTCCTCTAATGTGACTGAGACATTTTGGGGGCAAAGGTAAAAATATTTGAGGAAATCACCCACTGTAAAATTATAGTTATAGCAATAATATAAATTAAAACTTTGTGCTTTATCCTTCTTATTTGCGACCAAAATGTCACATTCTCACTCGTTTACTCATATAAACAAAGCAGTAAAAGAAAATTAAATGTGAAAATTAGATATGCATGAACAGATAGATGTGATTTTGAATAAAATTTGCCAAACCTCTCTGATTCACGCATAGCAGTTTCAGTACATCTAATGTTAATTTAAATATCCTTCATTAGTGATTTCTGAACATCTATTTTCACTGAATTTTGAAATACATCTAAAAGTCAGTCCTTCTCAAAACAAGACTTTTGTTCTAGACTCTACATTGTTGTAGGGTGCTAACCATAGTGTCAGTCTCTATAGTATTGCTTCAGACTTTTTATTTCCTTTTATATTTGATTACTGGTATAGTAAATTAATACTGTCAACACATGTAAACACACAAAAATGACTCATATGTTGTCCCTATTTTCCAAATATTTTTTCCTGCAATTTGATCACAAAGAAATCAGCATAGATGATGGGGATGAAATGGAGGAAAAATTACAGAGAGAATGTGAGGAAAAGAAAAGACTTGAAGATGAGTTGCAGAACAAGGAGGAAGCCTTAAAACATGTCAGACAAACCATTGAAAAACTGATGGAGCAGAAGACATTTCTGAAGAACCAGAGAGAAAAACTCAACACACTACTGCAGGAGGACAAGACAGCGATGAAAGAGGTCATGAAAAAGTTGGAGATAGAAAAACCAAAAACTGACAAAGACAAAAAAATGCAGAAGCGTGGAGATACAAAAGTTAACCTAGAAAAGAGAACAAAGGTACATGAAGAACTGTTAAAGATGACAGAAAAGCTAATGGAGGAAACGGAGAACATTATTATCCAAATGACAGAAAAAAAGGGAAAAATAGAAAAAGACAAGGAACAAATTAATAAACACTTGAGAGAGAAACAGAAAGAAATAGAAGAGATTGAGAAGAAACTGTCAGAGAAACAAGTGAGAAACACTGAGCAGGTGTGTAAGTTTTTCTTTAATATATTTCTTGCTAAAATCAAATGGACAAACTGTCGTGTTGTGTTCAGTTTACATTCCCAGTGTCTTTAGTTATGAACCTAACCCATTTTTTTTGCTTTTCTTCCTCAGCAAAGGACAGAGTAACACGACAAACAAAACATGGATTTTGCTGTTTTTTCCCCTTGCTGTCATTTTGCAATGTGATGCCTAATTTTTCTGTATTTGTTTGCTTTAAATTTATACTATATACATTTAATCAATCAATCAATCATTCAATCAAGGCTTTATTCGCCACATGCAGGTTGCCCTGCAGTGAAATGGGAGTGTGTGCATATCAGTACATGTATGTGTGTGCGTGTCCATAGTTCAGCTGAGACAGTGTCCTTCGCCCTGCCAGGCTAAGTAAACAGTCTTCCAGCCAACCCAGGTGGCTTGAGTGGGAAGGAACAGTCTAAACACTGTCGTTATCAGGGAGTTTTTGTTCGGCTCCAGCCTTGAGCCCACAGCTGGCGCCGAAGGGATAGCTGCAATAAATGTGATTCTTCTTTTATGCGAGCAACTCATGAGAATTTCAAAGCTGCTCTTTAACACGCCGACACCAACACTGGTCTCTCAATCTCCCGTTGGAGAGCCGCGAGCTTCTCCATGATGTTATCAAACTTGTGCGCTGTGGTCTTGTCATTCTTGTGCTCAGAGAGCCGATTCTGAGAACTCACGACTGCAGTGAGCTGCTCCACGATGTAATCCAACTTTCCCTCAGATGTTATTCTGAAATGCAGTTTGACTATATTTTATCATAGGAGATAAACATTTTTGTGATTCTTTAAATCTTTTGTCTGTGTGAAAGTAAGAATTACACTGTGAAGAAGAAGAAAATATATTGTCTGCATGAGACCTGGGGTAGAAAAAGAATACCCCCCCCACAAATCTCAGAAAGTGTCTGAAAAGAGATTATGTTACAATGAATCTACATGTAAAAATGTGCTGAAGACAAATTCTGCATGTTAAGAATAACAAAGAAAATGTAATAAATTGAATTTAAGGTTTAAAAGTACAAACTTTGTGTTAAATCATGTAGGTCAGACATACAGACAGACACAGAGAGACAGATAAGGTGTGGTGGACATCGGATGATTAAATGTCAACAATTTGACTGGATGTCCAAAATGTGAAGATGTGATGCCCAGTAGGATAGGATGGACAAAGGGTGAGAGTTATACGTATGGGGTGTAAAAGAGATTCTGGATTCTTCCCTTCTGTCTTATTTGAGATCAGTTCGGTTCAGAAGATTGGATCTAAGAGTTGAAAATTCCAGCAGCGAAGCTGACAGGGGTAACGGAAATCCAAACAGTGAATTTATATCTGCTAAATATCTGCTCAGTTTTGCTTGTTAGATGGTTAATTCAGAAGGATTTTTATTCACATCATACTTTCACTCAATGCCAAGCTGCTTTCCTGTTACTATTATTATCAGTGCATCTTCAGATCTCGTTGTGTTTATTCTGAACAAACACTGCATTAGCTCAGAATAGGTTAGTAAGATAAGTATAGTTTAAATTATTAGATTGATTTGTGACTTAGTATTTGATTTTTCTTTTGCTTTGCTCTTGCTAAATTTCTGTAATAAAATATTCTGTAAATAAAGTCTAAATTGTAGACATTCACTTTTTAATGTTTTATAAAATAGCAAAGGTATTATGAGTATTATTATTTATTAGTGCAAATAGCTCTTACAGGTTACCCTGCCAATCAAAGCAGTAGTTGGTGATGACACACCATTTTTCCTTTCCATCAGTGTTGTTTCTGAGGCTGGGGAGTGCACCAGATTTAACACAAATTGGTCTAAGTGTAATGTTCTGATGACTTCTAGTTGATTATAATCTGTTTAATAAAGAAAGAAAGTTATTGTCCATCAACAATCAAAGTGGTTTACTTTTTGCTCACATCTTGATGGATGCTCAATCATCCAGGTAAGTAAATCTCCAAAAGTTGAATCTGTTCATCTGGACGTAGCGTTTTGTGGGAGAAACGTTTCGCCACTCATCCACATGACTTCTTCAGTCTCAGCTGACTGCAGGTTTCCAATCTTATAAACATTACATTTGCATAATGACTGAAACCAGCCCACTGAAGGAACAATAGGCTGGGAGGTCAGTTCCTTAATTTTAATTATGCAAATTCTCATGACCACTGATCAATGGCCATGAGTACCATTCACAGAGAGTTGGGGAATGGCTGCAATCACAGCATTGTAAGATGGCGAAAGATGTACCCTTAGGCCCCCTCCTCGATTCAGAGATGGTCTTTCCCTTTTCACGTAAATGGCCTCCTTGACTCTGTGCTCAAACCAGCGTTCTTCCCTGTCCAGGATGTGTACATCCTCATCGTTGAAAGAGTGTCCACTGGCCTGTAGGTGTAAATAGACTGCAGAGTCCTGGCCTGATGAGGTAGCTCTTCTGTGTTGTGCCATCCTTTTCACCAGAGGTTGTTTGGTTTCCCCGATGTATAAATCCTGGCAATCCTCCTGGCACTTAACAGCATACACTATGTTACTCTGTTTGTGTCGGGGGACCCGATCCTTGGGGTGGACCAGTTTTTGGCGCAGCGTGTTTTGGGGTTCAAAAGCCACAGAGACCCGGTGTTTAGAAAAAATGCGTCTCAACTGCTCTGATACTCCTGACACATATGGGATCACTACAGGTTTTCGCTTGGGCAGCGGTTGTCCTTCTCTCCTGGATCGGCTGGAGCTTTCTTTAGGTGCCTTTCCAGCTTTGACAAAAGTCCAGCTGGAATAACCACATTCACTCAGGGCCTTCTTGATGTGCTGTTCTTCTGCCTCCCTGGCCGCTGTGTCAGTGGGGATGGTGTTCACTCTATGTAGTGTCCTGATGACACCCAGTTTGTGCTCCAGTGGATGATAAGAGTCAAACCTTAAATAGAGATCTGTATGCTTTGATTTACGGTAAACGTCAACTTTTAAATGTCCCCCATTACTGATGGAAATCATACAGTCTAAGAAGGCTAATCTACCACTTTTCATATCCTCCCTGGTGAACCTGATGTGTTGGTCCACCGAGTTAACGTGATCTGTGAATTGTGGTACATTCTGAGATTATTCCACTCATCCAAAAAATCACTTGGATGAGTGATGAAACATTTCTCCCACTGAAAACGCTATGTCCAGATGAACAGATTCAACTTTTGGAGTTTTGCTCACATCACTTTTTTTCTCCACACTTACTGTGTCCTTATTTATTTTACACTCAAGCATACATTACTAATAATACAAGCACATCATATAATTACGTCAGCAATTTCTTCCGAACATTACTGGAATATTAAAGATTGTGGTAATACTCTGGGGGGAGTCAAGTACTTCTGATTTGAGGCTCTATTTTTCACAGGAGCTACAGTATCCAGTGTCATACGTAGTGAGGAGGCAAAATTATTAACAAAATAATCAACCTTTTTTAGAGTAGGTTTCAGGTAGCTTTTTTTTTTCTGAGTTGGTACAGGGTATTTAAGATGATAACAGCGGGTGGATTATATTCTTAAACTTAGTTACAGCGCTTTCAGAAAGACATCTACTGTGATAGTCTACTCCCACTGCTGTGTAATCAATTATTGTAAATGTAAATGTTATGTGGACATGATCAGACTTGAGAGGGTTTTCGGGAAACACTGTTAAATATTCCGTTTCTTTGCCATATGTTAAAACAAGGTCTACATTGTGATTGAAGTGGTGACATTTTGATGAGCAAAAAACATTTCTTTATCACATACACAATTATACAGAGCACAACATGTACTGAAATGCTTGTGTCTGAGTGGCGGAAAGGCTGCAGACATAGCCGCGCCATTCCAGTGCTTGGATTTTAGCATGGGGTCTAACCAGGACCCTTATTGGATACCTAGTGGGAAATGAACTTGCGACCACTGCTCCAAAGTTGTGTAGTCTTACCAGTACACTGTCCAGCTGTCAATTGAGAAGCTAATTAAGTCTAATAACAGAATAAATGCCATGTTGAGGCTGTCATTTTTAGCATCTACATGGATGTTAAAATCACCCACAATAATTATTTTATCTGAGCTGAGAACTAAATCAGATAAAAAGTCTGAGAAATATAGAGCAATTTATTTTTATTTATTTATTATTCACATTACTTTATTTTGTAATGCCTTGGTGCCAATGGGTTTTAGCATGTCTCAATGCCTCCCACATTCGTGCCATTGAACAGCCGGGTGATTGTATTTCAGGAAGATGTGGGGGAAGCAGACAACTCCACAGGAAAAGTATTTTGTCTCTTCAATGACTGTAAGAAGTAGCAAGGGAGTATGGACCGTTTACGGGGGGAAAGACCTAAGGTGTGAAACAGCAATGTACTGCCTTATATTTCTGTAGGAAGTATTTAAACCCAGGGCATGCTGGGCTCAGGCAGAGACTCTGCAGACCATCTACTCCAGCGAGGGCTTCCCAGTATATTTTTTGAATTTCACCCATCATATACCCTGATGTAAAATGGTCTGTTTTTATTTTAACAGCTGACTCTAAATTAAATCTATAATACATGGAGATCCTGAAGGATCAGATTATATGTTAAATATTATAAATATTAAATGATATATTATAAATATCAGAATTTTGGCATCGAAGTCTGTGATTGGTTGGTTTTGAGGCACAAATATAACAGTGTACAGAAAGAGTTGAATGCGAAGGGGCAGAGATGTTGTGGGCACAAACAACACAGTGTGAGCAGGTCCACAGAGATCTGACCAAGAGCAAATGCAAAAACTGAGCGAGAGGGGCTGTTATTGTGTGTGTATATGGATAAAAGCAAACACTGAAATACATTTTTCACATGCAGCAATGAATTTGTTCGCTCAAATTTAGCTTTTCTTTGCTCAAAATAAAACTTCAAAATGCAACACTTGCACTTGCAATTTATTTTTACGTGCGTTCAAAACTTTTTCTGTGTGCTCAGAATAGTGGCACAAAAATAATGCCATAGTTTACTCCTTGTATTTATTGTCTGTGTTTTCCTCCATTCAGTGTCGCGTTGTACCCTTGTACTGCCCTTTGTGTTCTGTTTTCCAATTTGCTTTTGTTTTGACTTGTGCCAGCAATAAAGCTGGAGTTTTTGAATTTAAGTTTCACATCATAGAATCTGCTTTTGTTTCCTCCCTTCCTGTCTGCTGTTACACAGACCTTGACAGGAAGATACAAAACCGCAAAAGAGTGCTTGATATCATGTGTCATATGATCATGTGACTGGAGAGCTTGGGAAAAGCAGACCACAAAAAAGTTGATATATCTATCTATCTATCTATATATATATATATATGTTTTGGGTTTTTTTTCTGCTTGGTACATCTGATATGTGATGTGATATTTTACAAACGAAGTATCAATGTTATATAAATATGGCACTCCCACACAGTATTATAGGACATTGTGTATTTTTGGCATTTTGCCATAGAGTTATGATTACAGGCACTTCCATTGAGAGAGTGGATTTCTGTATCAACAGTATATCAAGCTGACTGTGTGAACCATGTAGGCTGGAACAACACTAAAAGTGAATAATGGGAAAATGGTGAGAAGGACTTTACTCTTCAGCCTTTTGAGTTGTTATACCCCTGAACAAAACATGTATGGAAAATTATAATTGAGAACATCTTGATGCATTCTCAATCATCCAGGAAAGTAAATCTCCAAAAGTTGAATCTGTTCATCTGGACACAAAACGCTACGTCCAGATGAACAGATTCAACTTATGGAGATTTACTTTCCTGGATGATTGAGAATGCATCAAGACGTTTTAACCCACTTTGGCAAGGACTGCCTAAAGCTTGTACGTCAGTATGAGCAAACAGCACGTAAGATGGCGGACTACAGGAACCACCTGAGATTCAGCCTCAGATGCCGACAAAACAGGATTACTCCTAAGAGTCTGCAAATGAGCTCTTCAGTTAAAGGCTTCCGGGCAACAAAAATCCTCCAGAAGGCACAGCATCAGTTGCTTAATGAACGGGTGAGGCAGAGAAATTTTACCATCGACATGCTAAAATCTCAAGAGGAGCGGACCCGACGGAGACTGACAATGCTTTTAGATGGGAATACTCTTAAAAAGGTGTTTGACTTCACTGAGAAGGCTCGTCTAGCACAGCACAAGAAGTCTAAGACCAGGCAACAAAGGAAGTTTGACTTACTTGTTGTACGTCGGAAACCACCGCAAAATACGGAGAGTGTCCTCAGTGGTCAGAAGAGACAAGGATGCGACACAGAGGATGTGGACAAGTGGGTGAAGAATTTGTCTGACAGACAGCTTACCCAAACAGAGAAAAACATCCTTGCTAAAGGGTTGAATTTTGCCGTCACACCGAGACAAATCCCGCTAGTGGAGCTGATCACAGCCACAGAAACAGCAATTCGCAACAACAATATTGCAGAAGTGGAAGCAGAGCAACTACTGTCTCAGCAATGCAAAGCCCCCAGCATCCAACATCACCATGGAGGAGAGGAAGGCACTCACTTCACTTAGTGATGACAACAACATTATCATCCTTCCAGCAGACAAGGGTAGGTGCACAGTATTGCTTAACCAGAAAGACTATCATGAGAAGATTTTGTCACTACTCAGTGATGAAAATACTTATGAGCCCCTGAAACGAGACCCAGGAAGTGGCTACAGGAAGAGGGTGATAGACTGTCTGAAGCAGTTGGAACAAGACAAGGCTATCGACCGGACCTCATACCACAGGCTGTACCCAGGGGAGTCTACACCAAGTCTGTATGGTTTACCGAAAATACATAAGCAGGGTGCACCTTTAAGACCTATTGTCTGCATGATCAACTCGGTCACCTATAACATCTCCAAGTTTCTGGCTTCGATCCTCAACCCGCTGGTGGGCAGCTCTGAACACCACATCCAGAACACCCTGGATTTTGTTGAGAAGGTGAGAGATGTCATTTTGGAGGCAGATGAAACCATGGTCTCGTACGACGTTACATCTCTCTTCACTTGCATCCCAGTCACGGAAGCGTTGGAGGTAGTCCGTAAGAGATTACAGGATGACACCAACCTCAGCAACAGGACCACTCTCAGCATCGACCAAGTGTGTTTGCTTTTGGAACTGTGTCTTCATTCCACCTACTTCACATACAAGGGTCAGTTCTACAGGCAGAAACATGGGTGTGCCATGGGCTCCCCAGTTTCACCCATCGTGGCCAATTTGTACATGGAAGAAGTGGAAAAGAGGGCTTTGCTATCCTACCCTGGAACACCACCAAGCCGTTGGTTCAGATATGTGGATGACACCTGGGTGAAAATCAAATCTCAGGACGTACTACATTTCACGGATCACGTTAACTCGGTGGACCGACACATCAAATTCACCAGGGAGGATATGAAAAGTGGCAGGTTAGCCTTCTTAGACTGTGAGATTTCCATCAGTAATGGGGGACATCTAAAGGCTGACGTGTACCGTAAACCTACACATACGGATCAGTATCTAAGGTTTGACTCTCATCATCCACTGGAGCACAAACTGGGTGTCATCAGGACGCTACAACACAGAGCGAACACCATCCCCACTGACACAGCGGCCAGGGAGGCAGAAGAACATCACATCAAGAAGGCCCTGAGTAAATGTGGTTATCCCAGCTGGACTTTTGTCAAAGCGGGAAAGGCACCTAAAGAAAGCTCCAGTCGATCCAGGAGAGAAGGACAACTGCTGCCCAGGCGAAAACCTGTAGTGATCCCATATGTGTCAGGAGTATCGGAACAGTTGAGACGCATTTTTTCTAAACACCGGGTCTCTGTGGCTTTTAAACCCCAAAACACGCTGCGCCAAAAACTGGTCCACCCCAAGGATCGGGTCCCCAGACACAAACAGAGTAACATAGTGTACGCTGTTAAGTGCCAGGAGGATTGCGAGGATTTATACATCGGGGAAACCAAACAACCTCTAGCGAAGCGGATGGCACAACACAGAAGAGCTACCTCATCAGGCCAGGACTCTGCAGTTTATTTACACCTACAGGCCAGTGGACACTCTTTCAACGATGAGGATGTACACATCCTGGACAGGGAGGAACGCTGGTTTGAGCGCGGAGTCAAGGAGGCCATTTACGTGAAGAGGGAAAGACCATCTCTGAATCGAGGAGGGGGCCTAAGGGTACATCTTTCGCCATCTTACAACGCTGTGATTGCAGCCATTCCCCAACTCTCTGTGAATGGTACTCATGGCCATTGATCAGTGTTCTTTGATCAGTGGGTTTTGGTCAGTGATTGTTGATCAATGGTCATGGGAATTTGCATAATTATGATTAAGGAACTGACCTCACAGCCCGTTGTTCCTTCAGTGGGCTGGTTTCAGTCATTATGCAAATGTACTGTTTATAAGGTTTGGGGAAACCTGCAGTCAGCTGAGACTGAAGAAGTCACTTGGATGAGTGACGAAACGTTTCTCCCACAAAACGCTACGTCCAGATGAACAGATTCAACTTTTGGAGATAATTGAGAACACATTCTACAACTTTAGCATCTGTGTTGTGTGATCATCTGATTAAAACAGGTGTTTCAAACTTGCGACCTGGGGGCCTCTTGTGGCCCACGTCACTCCTACTTGTGGCCTGTATATTGATGTGAAGAAATGTAATGCAATTTGGCCCTTGAATATGAGGGGCCGTACAAGCCAAAATTTATTCTTTCACTCTCACACACATACATTCTTCTTTCACACACATATACTTTCACTCTCACATACATATATTCTTCTGTCAGACACACGTATTGTCACTCTCACATACATATATTTTTCTTTCACATACATATACTTTCACTCTCATATAGTTTTATTTTAATTTTTATATTTAGATATTTTTATTCTCATGTTTACACATATTTAACACACACATTGCAATATTGTGCTCTCTTATACATGTATTTTAATGTACATATTTACAAATTTTCACTCTAACATACATGCATTTTCATTTATGCATTCCTACATTTTGCTCTCATTTAGGTGCATTTAGTATGCTTTTAATCTCACAAATAATATATGTATGTAAGAAGAGAATGCATACATGTCGGAAGAAAATATATGTATGCAAGAGAATAATGTATGTGAATGAAAGAGTATAGTGGAAACGGAAGGCTGGGTGTCTGTACCGCTGTGATTGGCTGAGAAGCAGGCGGGGGTCACTTTCAAGTGTCTGACAGTATGGAGGGGGGAGAAGAAACTTGAGTTCTTCAGCAAGCTATCGGGGTGTTAAGAAATATTTTATCATCTCCTGAAATGGTCACATCGTTGTCACTTGATCGAGAGCAGCAGCTTTTACAGCTGTGGCTCCAGCAAACATTAGAATTATATTTGTTTGCAGATGTTGGCAGCTATCAGCGAATAGTTATCAGCTATTTTGAAACAAAAAAAGACACTTTTTATCCATAACAGCAAATGAACTGTACAACAGAAAATACAAATGCTATTTATGGTCTCCTCACAACAATAATAAGAAAAATAAACTGGGCCAATATGGGATGTTTGTTAATACAGGGATACAAATGTTAATATGATCTCTGGTCTCCCACTCAGAGACACAGGTCTCTAAGTGTCCAGCATTCAGACGGCTACCTGAGGACACTCTTCATGTGAGAGAAAATCTGCTCACACAGATATGTAGAGCCAAATACTGTCAATAAGGCCTCTGCAATGTTCTGAACAATGTTCCCTCTAATTTTTCATGTGTCTGAGCAAACACACAAACTCTCTGAGCGATCCCTTAGACCACTGTGAGCAACATGAGACGTGTGCACTGTGGTCACGCCAGCATTGAATCCATCCAAGTTACATGGTTTATTAAAATAATCAAATTACAGCATTTATGTTAGACTACTTTTAATTAACTGCTTTAGCCCACTTACAGTGAAAATGTAAAAAAAAATCTTGTTCATGACCTGTGTAGTATGTTAACACCATTGGAAGTAAAAATAACTTGAACTCCAATTTTAAAAACACAACTTTCTTTTTTTTTCCTTTTCTTTTTATAAAGCTCTGACTTGTATTATGAGTCTGTGGTCTGGGAGAGAGTCCTGTAACTCTGTCTGCAAAATACAGTATATAATGACCAATGCTGGGCAATTAATTATATAGTTACTTCTTCAAAAAAGTTACTGAGTTTTGCAAACAACAAAGTTTTTTGGAGCTGTTTACCTGAAAATGCTGCCAACGCGTTTTGCGCCACTCCAAAAAATAATTTCTGTCCACTATGAGATAAAGGAGAACAACAGCCTGATACCTGCAGGCCTGACAGCAGGAGATGTATCACTCCTGTAACACCTGTAACACTCAGCAGTCGCCTCATTGTTCTGACACACACAACAAAACTATTGACTACACTACACACTAACTAGACAAGATTTGCGCTAAACGTCGCAAATCTCTCACATCTCAAAACTGCCATCACTCCTAAAACTTCCCCCCGCTTCTTAACAACTAAATGCCATTTTGACATGGTATATTTTTCGACCAATAGGAAAGGGTGGGGGGTGTTTTGGTTTCATCTTTGCTTATAGGTGGAGAGTGCTTTCAAGCGTTTTCCTTATAAAACGCAGTTTTTACCGTTTCTTCCCACAGTAAATATGAACAACGATAGTATTCAGAAAGAAAAACAAACACTGCATATATTTTGTATCATAACTCTGGTTTTACGTGTCCTATCAACACAATTTAAAAACTGGTATGAAGTCCACACTTTTTCCGTCAATTGTTTGTCTGTCCTGCTCACATCTCGAATGGTTGTACACGTTGTCATTAACGTGGCTTCACTCCACATCAGCCATGCCGCTTTGCTAGCTAAAACACCTGTGTGGGCACATTAGGACGCTGTCATAGTCTGTCAACGACGTTGATTAGCTGCGTATATGCAAATGTGAATCGCGTGATTGGCTGGACTATGGGATAAGGTGGCATCGTTCTAATCCCATACGGGAGCAGCCAGTCACTTACTGACTAACACTGTTAGAATTTTTTTTGTGCGCAACGCAGATTTTTTTCTGCGCAGAGACCGTGCCAGCAGTGTGCAATTGCGCATGCGCACAGCTTAGAGGGAACATTGGTTCTGAAGACAGTTTGAAAATGCAAGCTCCATGAACACGCACAGCTGTGGATTCCAGCTGCTTCCATGTTGCATTAACTGGCATTAACTCAGCCAGTTAATGCGAGACAAATCTAGCTGCTCTTTAAAGCTTTCTGGTTTGATCAGAAAATAAAACATTGGTCCATACACCTGAAAGTCCCAAAAATGCATTGTGTCTCCAGTCTATGGATGTATCCGTGTATTTCCATGGTGCTGGTGCTGTGCCGAGTGGACAGCTCCTAAAGCTTTTGAAGTGTCGGAATGTGGAAAGCTAACAACGTCCCTCTCACCGGTAGGCTAAGTTATTTTTAGCCAATTACAAGTTGAATCTGGTAGTTGGCGTTGTTAGCTAAGATACCGTCATTAAGAAGCGGCACAACTAATGTGTCTATGCAAGGTGATTTGCGATGTGCACTGCTGGTGCGGCCATTTATTTTTTAATGCATCTTCTCAGATTAATTCACTGCATGTCATGCCCAGGGCTGGACTGGGACAAAAAACAAACAAACAAAAAAAAAGGCATTTTGACTAGAGACCGGCCCACCAGGTATTAACATAAAGCCTTTGAATAAAAACAGAGGCAGTTGTGACAGTGATGTACACTGTCTTGTTGTTATATGTATTATTTCTATACATTTTACATCAGATAAAAACTTTGTTTGTAAGTTTCAGATAATTGTTTAATAACAGCCAGACATTTTAAATGAGAGTAAGAAAGTATTTCTTTGTGCCCCCCTTTCCCTGTTAACCCTTTAAGACCTAAGATAGAACCAATTCTGTCAGAGCTTATATTATATTTTACATGCTGTAGTGCCATTTTTGGGAGCTTTTCAATAGAACCATTATAGCCCAAATCTTAATAATATGTATGCATTAAGTTCATAGTAATTACATACATTGCAAAAAAAAGTGCAATAAACTACAAAAAAAATTGAAAATCATTTCTGTTTTTTTAACACATATTTCTAGTTAGAGAAATTTAAGAGGCTTATCCCTCAAAACTGTAAATATAAAAAAGTTGCACTAACTAGTTTCCCACCACAGGAAATTTATTTTAAGTGTCTTCATAGTTTTATTTTTGAAATACACCAATTTTCATATACTGCAGAAAAACAAAAATAAATATTATAATGCAAATATGCAAAAAAACAGGATATGCATCAGGATAAACTACTTCCAGCATGCAATATGAGTCCTAAGCATCCCAGAAACGACACAGAAAGTATAAAGTCAAAGATAACTTTTAAAAACACAAGTATAGGCTCATGAGGCCCTGATGGTAAAACCTACATTTCCGCAAAATGACGTCACTTCTGGTTTCGGGCAGGTAATGGTGGACTTGCGATAGTTCACGCTGATGGACGTAGGAAGTGTTACAAACAGCTGATCGGATCGGCAAAGCGTGTTTCTTGAATATTATGTTTTTTGTTGCTGCAAGCGCTTTTTATGCAGTTTTTGCAAAGCTATATGTGGAAGGAAACTGTGACCTAGGACAAGCTGATGGCATAAGATGTAAGTACAACTTCTCCGGTTTCATATGCAAAAAAATATATTGCGCTAGCTTACGTGGTTTCACTGCTACTGGGATTTAAAAATAGTTAAGCAAAATGGAGTGTGTCCACTCCGACTGGATTTAAAGGGTTAATGCCCTACCTGCTGTACAGTACAATCCTACTGACACGACGGATAACGATGCCTATTCAACATCGTTACACGACACATTCGAGCTGCATGATGCAGACAAAGTGACAAAATCATCTTTTTTGTGTTCTCTTGTCTTCAGACCAGCAGACAAAGCCAATTGCAGAAGATGTTTGGAGAAGAACTTCAGGCCGTGGACTGAAAATGTATTTTTTTCTTGTTATCAAAAGACATTTGGAGTGACGGCTTCTACCACTGTGCTGAAGTAAAGCTTACAGTCTAAGAGGTCACAGTGTTGATATTCAGCACAAAGAGAAAAGCTCACTTGTTTGAATTTATTTACAATCATAGTTTTATAAATTCTGACTGTAAACAGATTTTACAGCTTTGATATTGTTTGACACTCGATATTTGGTGATGGGAATTAATTTAAAGGTTTCTGACCAGTGTCAGTTTAACTGTAACACATTCATTATTTAGATCCAACATTTCTAAGAAATAACTGAATGTAAAAAAATGGCAGCACTCAGGCCAGGTTTGATTGATAGAGATATATGCATGCATTATGAAATTTATGTATCCCAGATAATTGTTATTCATCTAGTCCTGACAGACGCACCCCTTCCTCCCAAGTTAACTGCAACCCAAAAGAACTAGTGGGGGTATTGACTAGTGGTGGTATTTACACACTCAAACCAGTGTGGGGTAAAAAGAGCCAACAAAAACCTGACCCTTCGCGTCAAAAAGTAAAGCAGAGGGAACCTGACCATGCGTCACACATTTGACAAGTTGGGAGTGAGAACGTGTTGGCTTGTTTGCTCTGCAGACTTAACCCTTTAACTGCCACTTTGTGTCACTGATTCTTGTAGAGAAAATATATATTCACTAGCTGTTTGTTGCTTATTATGCTACAATGTATTGTTGGAAAAAACCCAGTGTTGGGGAGTAACAGAATACATGTACTGCCATTACATATTTAAAATACAAAATATCAGTGTTGGGAAGCATTCATGTAACAAAGTGTTTTGCAGGTTACCTCTGTTACATTAAACTTGGATAAACCTGCAGCTTTAATGGCCTCATAAGAGTCAGACTGTTCTTCATCCATGCCAGCATAAGCTTCAAGGGCTTTTCCAGTTGATAACGTGACCACTCTACCTGCCCATTCAACTTGTGGCCATCCCCACGTTTTAGCTATGCGTTCAAATCGTGCAAAAAAACTTTCAGGATCCTCACCTTCCCTGAAGTCAGGTATTCTTGGCTCACCCCCACGGTGTATTTTTTGCTCTCTGCACTGGAGCAGGTTGAACAACATGCATTTGAGGCTGTGCATGCAATGTTTGAGATGGAGGAGGCAGCTCAGCTTGGTGCTTAGTGGCTCCGTGAGGTGGCTGCAAAGCTGATAGTGGAGGCAGTTGCCCAGCCTCTTGCTTTGGGAAAACAGCTGCTGTAGAAATGTCACTCTGGACAGAAGGCTGAAGTTCAGAATGTACATCATGTTGCAGGTATATTGTCACTCAGTCGTTTTATCTGTTCAAAAAGTATTGCTTCTGTTCTTTTAGAATGCCGCATAAATTCTCTAATTTCATCCAGTTCAGAAAGTTCTTTACTCACGACACCAACTGCAGTCTGCTTAGATCGCACTACTGGTTTAAATCCTCATCAGCCATTGCTCCTTCCGGTGGTGGACCTGGCTCAATTGTTTGTCCACCTTCTCTTTCTTCGATGTCAGCAGCTTTTCCTTGTCCCACGGTTTCTTCCACATCCTACACCCCTCATTCAGCACGTTCTCTTCCTCATTCACCAAATCCCGCTTCTCACATCAATGTTACGCCGAGAGGTGAGGTGAGGGAAACATCAGACTTCATTCTGTCTTAACTGAAGTAATTGCTTTATTGTCTCTTGCCAATACCATGCACATACAGACAGCAACTTCTCAAAATGCCCCCTATTTCCTGCTCCCCTTTAAATACTAGTGGTGGGCGGATCGATCCAAATATCGATAGTATCGATCCCAAGTTGGCATCGGTATGGAATCGATACTAGCCTGATGAGATCGATTCTTTACTTTGAGTTCTGCTTCTTTGCTATGCGGTGCTTTCGGCAAAAACGAAACAACCAGATCGCTGGACTCAACGCTCCTGTGTCAGCAGAGAGCAGGCACACTTTGCTCCCTCTCCCCCACTCTTATGTTTTGGTGTTGCACTGACACCTCACGAGACTTAGACACTTTGGGGGTTGTTAAGTTGTGTACATATTAATTATATTTTTTTGTTTTTGTTGTTGAGAATTTTAATTGTAATTTTTGTATTATAGTTTATCAACAGTAATTGTTTTAATTTATTTACTGGTTTGCATCCACTTAAGATTAAAAAAAAAAAAAAAAAGATCGTCACCATGGCAGACCCAATGGCATCATTCGCTTCGCAGCATCATTTATTTTTACAATAATCCCACGGTTGCTGCAGCAGTACATTCAACGGCTGCTCTCCCGCTGGCAGCTACGGTGGCCCCTAGAGACAAAGCATGTACAAACTCCAAAACACTTACAAATTCCAAATAGCACGGACTGCAACTTCAGAAAACACTTGCAAAAAGAAAAACGCTGCAAAAAGAAAAATGCTGCAAAAAGAAAAACACTTGCAAAAAGAAAAACGCTGCAAAAAGAAAAACACCTGCAAAAAGAAAAACGCTGCAAAAGCACACAAGACACAACGGAAATGTTTCTGGGGAGACAATAACCCGACGGACCAGTTGCAGGAACCAAAACATGCTAACAAGTGCACTGGGACTCTGGCCGTTTATCAATGCCCAAGTACGCGAGTACGTACTCGCGTTCTCGGTGAGTACGTACTCATCTGGTTGAAACCATCTGGTTGAAAACGATGTGCCGGGAGTCCGCTGTTGAGTTTTGGACGAAATGCATTCTGGGATATATAGCTGTCCCAAGTCCACACCGATGCATGCTCGATAAAACGGGCGGATCGAGAACACATCCGGGGCTTTTTCGCGATCTCGGCTTGATGCGTACTTCGAATTGGAACAGTACTTGGTCTCCGACTGATGACGTATCACGAGTACAAGAGAACGCAAGTACGCACAAGTACACATATTGATAAACGCCCTGGGAGACACTTCAAAGAAGTGGAAGCGGGGCGGCCAAAGAGTAAACTTTCAAAAGTAAGTACTGAATATTATGTCACTTATTTATGTGCAAATTTTTAATAATGAAAAGCATTAAAACATTACTGTTGGCCACATGGCAAAGTTATGTGACATTAGCGTTGTTTGTACTTTCAGCGTTTACTTTGTTTTAAAGCCTTTACTTTATACACCGTTCGATAGTTGACCTTAATCTTACAGAGAATGTGATGATTTTATGGATAATTAAAGTCAGTCATATATCCACAAACACAACAAGCTGAAAGTCAGTGATGCTGCTCGGTTTGCAGTCCTGAATATCACGGCACAAGCAGGATTCACTGCACTGTTAATGTTAGCTATGTTATATTGCTGCCTCTGTTCGGTGGTGTCGAGCCAAACGGACTTTAATGTGGGTTTGAACGAGCTGACAGTTCACTTGTTAAGCTGAAAGAAAGATGCTTTAATCTCAGGAGTCACACATGTGTCCACTGGACCATCTGGGAACTCTTCATGTTTAGCACTCGTAATAACACAAACACTAAATCCTCCTTCTCTTGTGCTGTTTTGTAGCAGTGTATACACCTGAGACTGTCACCTGTCTGTCTGTCCTGCACTCTCTCTCTGTTTCTTTCTCTCTGATTGTGGAATAAAACTATGAACATGTGTTTATAAGTTACACTTGTGTTTGAATCCTGCAGCTTATCACACATTTGATTTCCATGTGTGACAACTGCAAGTGTCCAGAGTGAGGACAGACTGAGGGACCCACTGCTGCACATCATCTGTGAGGCTTTGCAGCCCTGATGATCAACCAGGACAAACTCAGCAGTGTGTGAGAAAGAGGAGGAGGAAAAGCCAGCAGCAGCTGACAGATGGAGAGAATAGACAGACTGTTCCCTGTTTGTGAAGGACTGCTAGGAAAGTTTAACATAACTAATTGTCTGTCCTGAATCAATCTTATTAGGTAATGTTCAAATAATGTTATCGTCCCAGTGTTTGTTTCAGTTCTATGAAGCTTTGAGTATTTTGGATTAGTAGTACTGCTGTGTTTGTTGCATCATATTGCTGTAATTGTTTATATGCTTTATATATTCTGAGGTAAGTTGATCTATAGTGTTACATCATATTCCATAAGGATGTTATGTGTTTGTATACTTTCTGCCCAGTTTGACCCATTTAGCAGAAGTCAGCCTGTTTAAGGCTCTGATATCTATTCTGTATGACTTAAAGCAGTTATGACATGGTCTGATTTTCTCACCCAATAAAGGAATATTTCATATATCAGTCTACTCTTCATTCTATCAGAAACAGTTTTCACAGCTCGTACATTTTCTTTTTACAGATATATGTAAGTATTACGCCAAATTTAGTAATGCCAACATATTAAAAGAACAATATTTGTCTCTTATATATAATACATCTATAGATACACTGTCAGAGATACTTGTCTGAGTGAAGATTTAAGGTGATAGGAAATATAAATAAATGCAACTTGAATCTTTAATGAAGCTCAATATTTGACACGGAGTTCAAACCCACTGCTGTAATAACTAATAATGATTAATATAATAACTATAATATTGGCCATATTATATTTACATTACCAAAGTGAGATGGCTTTAGTCTCACGATGGACCGTCGGAGCAAACGCAGCAAAAGACTCTTTGCCCCGAAATGCAGAACTGACCACCACAGTAAATCCTTTGTACTGGTGGCAATAAGACTGTCACTGGCCAATAATTCCTTATCTCCCACATCATAGTTTTTCTCAGCAGGGGTGAGTCGGCGCGAAAAGAAAGCGCACGGCTGGAGCTTCCCTAGAGAGTCTGATCGCTGAGACAGCACAGCCCCCACTCCCGCGTCAGATGCATCCACCTCCACAATGAATTGCTTACTGGTATCGGGATGTATTAAGATTGGGGCTGATGTGAATAGTTGTTTCAGTTTGGTGAACGCGGTGTGAGCCTCTGGGTGCCAGGTGAACGGTACCTTAGGGGAGGTGAGATGAGTGAGAGGCGCGGCCACCTGACTGTAGTTCCGGATGAAACGCCTGTAAAAATTGGCGAAGCCGAGGAAGCGCTGAAGCTTCTTGCGGGACTCCGGAATGGGCCACTCCAGAACCGCTTTGACCTTCACTGGGTCCGTCTTCACCTGCCCTCCTGCCAATACATAACCCAGAAAAGAAACAGATGAAACGTCGAACTCACACTTTTCTGCCTTGACAAACAGTCTATTCTCCAGCAAACGCTGTAACACACTCCTCACGTGAACCTGGTGTTCCTCGGGGGTCCTGGAAAAAATAAGGATGTCATCTAAGTACACGAAAACGAAGAGATTCAGAAAATCCCGAAGCACATCATTCACAAGGGTTTGGAAGACCGCGGGTGCGTTTGTTAGGCCGAAAGGCATTACCAAATACTCGAAATGTCCCAACGGGGTGTTAAAAGCAGTCTTCCATTCGTCCCCTTCACGTATACGAACCAGATGGTATGCGTTTCGTAGATCTAACTTGGTGAACACGGTGGCTTCCTGGAGGGATTCAAAAACAGAATTAATCAAAGGCAAGGGATATTTGTTTTTCACAGTAATGTCATTCAGGCCCCGATAGTCGATACACGGCCGCAGCGACCCGTCCTTCTTCCCCACAAAGAAAAAACCCACAGCGACTGGGGATGAGGAGGGTCGGATAATACCAGCTGTGAGGGATTCCTTGATGTAGCGCGACATAGACTCTCTCTCCGGGCGGGACAGGTTGTATAGCCTACTGGAAGGCAGCGGAGCCCCAGGTAACAGATCTATAGCACAGTTGTAAGGACGATGAGGTGGTAGTGAGCAGGCCTTATCCTTATGAAACACTTCCTGCAGGTCATGATATATGGCTGGGACTGAGGAGAGATCAGGTGGCGGTACAACTGGTGAGGCTGGTCTAGCGCATGTAGAGGGAACAGCTGACCTCAGGCAATTCGCCAGACAAAACAAACTCCAATTGGAGATTCTCTTTCCGGCCCAATCGATTTGGGGATTATGCGTTTGCAACCAAGGGTAACCCAGGATGAGGGGCATGTCAGGGGACGGGAAAATAAAAAACTTCGTCTGCTCATTGTGATTGCCGGAGGTGACTAATCTCACCGGTGCCGTTTGATGAGTGATATATGCAATGACTTGGTTGTTTAGAGCGGAGGCTGGAATGGGAGGCTCTAGTGGTGAGAGTGGCAAGTCCAATTTCTCCGGCAGTTGAATATCCATTAAATTTTGCTCCGCCCCGGAGTCAATTAATGCACAGCAGGAAAAGGTTGTCTTGTGGGTCACTATAGAAACATTCAGCAACAGTCGGGGTCTTGTGGAACTTAAAGTACTGCCCACCCGTAGCCCCGGACTTACCGGTGGGCTGGTCCGTTTGGGCGCACTGGACAGGCGGTGATGCGATGCCCCGGTCTCCCACAGTACAGGCAGTCCCCAGCCCGAAAACGGCGCTCCCTTTCCTCCGGAGGGAGCCGAGAGCGGCCGATCTGCATCGGCTCAGGCGGCGGAGGAGAGGGGGAGCGGGGAGGAATAGCGGCGGGCAGAGGCGGGGGCAACAGCGGCGCCGCGCGCGCCTCGGGACGCGATACCGATCGAAAAGTTCTGGACCGGCGTTCCGCTTCCCTCTCCCGCAGACGATTATCGATTCTGCGGGAGAGGGTGAGCAGCTCCTCGAAAGATCCTGTTTCCTCATGAAAAGCAAGCTGGTCCCTCATCTGATCGTTTAGAGAGCGCACTGAAAGAGGAACCCCCCACACAGGTCCAATTCGCCATGGAAGGGTTCTGGTGGCGGGGATGAGAGACCGCGGTACGCCGAATCGGGGGGACGGGGACGCAGCCCGTCCTGAGCTTCGCTGAGCTCTTGGCACTGATCTTGGAGCGACTGTAGGAGCTGGTCATTCCGGCCCAGCATAGCGCCTTGGCTACTTATAGCGGAGCGGATTGGGTCTGCGGGGTCCATTGTTGGCCAGTCCGTACTGTCACGGAACACGGAGTGTTCAGGTAAGAGAGGCCCCAAAACAGACTCAATCACACCGCCGCTCAGAACTATATACAAGGTTTTATTGAACTGAGGAATCTTTTAACAACGCTTAAGGAAACGAAAAGCTAAGGCTCGTGCCACGGGAAAACAAGGTGCGCGGAGCCCAGGAGCACCGCAATCGGGACCGAGGGAAAAGGTGGAGCAGGAGCGTGGAGCTTGGGGGGGGAAGAGCCCGTAGAGGGAATCCTTGGGAGGGAGACAGGAGGACAGGCAGGCCACGGATTTCCACGCTGAATGCAGGTCACGCTAGGAAGACTTGTACGGACTGGCGGGGAGAAGCCGTCAGAGCTGGCTGAAGTAGCCCTCCGGTGATTGCCTCAGATGAGACGCAGGTGGTTTGGAGGCGGCCCAGCCCGAGGGTGTGGCCACCGCAGCCTCCCCTGGCTCCCTGGATGCCGAGCCACGGGCCGTGACAGCGACTGTTTAACTCTTCCTCACTCTGTAGGTGATTCTCCTAAGACTATTACCTATGTTATTCTGTTCCCTCCAGACCGTGCAATATTACCCAAGAGTACTTATTGAATATTTGTTTTCATCCCCCCATCATATGCTGCTACGCCCTTTATTCTATTGCACAATACTTTGTCACTTTCTAGAACCGCCTGCACTGATAGTTTAGTTATTTATTCACCAGGATATAGTTATGTATATTACTTTGTTAGAGTTATCCGATTATTTGTCTTGCACTATCCTACTGTATATTACTGTACACTATTGTTATTGTATATATTGTATATCTTATATCTATTTCATCTGTTCCTCTGTCTCTCCTGCTGCTTTGAGCATGTACATGACAAAAGAATTTCCCTCGGGATAAATAAAGTTGTTCTTATCTTATCTTATCTTATCTTATCTTATGAACAACATTAGCTAATTGTTATTTACTAGCTAATCTTAAAATGACTGTTCAATACAGAAATGAAGCTGAACAATCATGTTTTACAGTTTGTGTGCTTTTGCAGCGTTTTTCTTTTTGTAGGTGTTTTTCTTTTTGCAGCGTTTTTCTTTTTGCAGGTGTTTTTCTTTTTGCAGCGTTTTTCTTTTTGCAGGTGGTTTTCTTTTTGCAGCGTTTTTCTTTTTGTAATTGTTGTCTGAAGTTGCAGTCCGTGCTATTTGGAATTTGTAAGTCTTTTGGAGTTTGTACATGCTTTGTCTCTAGGGGCCACCGTAGGCAGCCGTACACATCACCACCACCAAACTTGCAGCGACTTCGCAGAACACGCCCTGCCACATACCCCCTCGCCCGCTTCACTTCAACCCGCGAGAAGGCGAGGGAATCGGCCCGGACCATTGGCGCACCATGCCCCAGCCCAGCGATGGGGAAGTGTACACTCTGGTGGTCGCCCATGCCTCCAGCAGAAGCCCCAGAGCTGGCCTGATGGCCACTGATATGGCAAGCAGCGGCGGTGCAGCAGGCGTGGAAGTGAGCTTGGGCTCACAGGCAGCTGGGCAGACGGCCGGCACGCAGGACCATGCAGCCTGCATGCCGGCCGTGGACAGCATGCCGCCCTCAGGCGTGGCAGGACCCCCACGCACCTCGACCTCCGTCTCCAGCTTGGCAGGTCCCGCTGGCGCGCCAGCCTCTGGCTCACTCAAGCTGCGCGCTGTCCACCCTTACAGTGATCACACGATTGCTGTAACAGTAGCCTACATTCAACGGCTGCAGCCCTCCTGCTGCCAGCTGTACACATCAACACCAAAAACAACAACAGCACAAGCAGCGCTCAGGTTTTAAGCCGGCGAGGCATCATTGTAGATGCAGTGAAGGTGAGTCCATCTCACCTGCAGAGGGATCGCAGAGCACGAGCCGCCACAATAATAAAACATTTTTTATTTAATTATAAATAAATTATTTCTCCTAATTATGTCCTGGGTTTTAACTAATTAATAATGCCAAACGAAACATCACAAAAAACACTTAAGGTCATGAAAATTAATAGCGATTTAGCAATTCAATGAGGCATCCACCTTATCTATTGAAAAGTATCGTATCGGTATTGGTATCAGCGCACACCACTATTAAATACTCTAAAGGCCACGTCTTCTCAATTCAGCCTGGCCTATAAAAGAGCTGCAATTGAGGCAGGCCTCCTCTTTACTGGGAAAACAAGATGGCCACCACAGAGGCAACCTGCAAAACATTTTGTTACATGAATGCTTCCCAACAATGAGTAACTGTATTCCGTTACACTTACCGTTTAAAAGATGATAATCAGTAGTGATGGGCAGATGGAGCTTCATGAAGTACTGAAGCTTTTCATCCAATTGGTTCACCCCAGCGCAAAGCTTCTTGAAGCTTCATTTGCTCTAGTAGGACATCTACTGGACGTAAAAATATTAGGTGGCATGAATTTGAAGAGTGTGGCATTTTGCACACAGCCTGTAAATGTCAACAACAAAAGGAGTGTGTAAAACATTAATATTGTAGTTATGGCAGTATACTGTGTATATTTATGCTGGCAGTATGGAAAATGATTATTTGGAAATGCTTGTTACGGCCCTAGCAGGGCCTCCTCCTGAAGGTGCCTGTGTGGGCGTGTCCCACCGCCTCTTCTGCCTGAGGTGCCACCTTTCCCTTTTGTGCAGCTGACTCTTGTCAGTAATTAAAGAGATTTAAGCCCAGGGAAAGGTGAGCTCTGGGCCAGAGTGCATTTAATGTGGTTACAGCTAGTGAGCTGCGTTTTTGTGGTTTTCAGCTAGTGACCCTCACTTTTTTTGACTTACTTTGTACTTTATTGACCAACGCTTGAGTTTTGTTTGTTCCTTTAAATGGCGATAGTGGCTTGTCCGTCTCTTTTAGTTAGTTTTAATAGAAACTTTAATAAAATTCTTTGATTTAACCATTTTGCCTCTGTCTCCTTTTCCTGACCTGGACACTTTTTGTTACTTCCCCCCTCATCGCCTGGACCCTTTTAGGGGAATGTAACAATGCTAAAAATGGAAATGATCATTTAATGTGAGGTGTGGTTGGGGCATGGACAGTGGTTGTGCTTTTGTAACATTGAGGCAAGGACAGTTATTAGTGTTTAGGGGACACATCATTGGTTTTTATTTAAAAACAGTTTCTCCGCTGTGGCAGGTCGTAGGCGATTTCTTTTTTTGGACAATATTTCCCCTGCTTTTGAAAACACTCGCTCACAGGGCACAGATGAGGCAGGGGTACACAGGTATGTCAGTGCTAACTTATATAAGTGAGGGTAGACATATTTTTTCTCTCCCAGTATTTAAGGGGGTCCTCAAACCTTCCAATATTTGGCTCCATCATGTACCCCTGAACCTCAATATTTGTGTTTGCTGTCACATTTTGTGTGTGTGTCTGCCTGACACGCTCATCCAGGCGACGCCACAGGTTGTTACCTAAACAACAAGGAGAGTTTTATGTGATACTAGCAATTCAATTTTCAATTCATTTATATTATTTATATAGTGCTAAACAACAACAACAGTCGCCTCAAGGCGCTTTATATTGTACAGTAGATCATACAATAATAGATACAGAGGACATCCCAACAATCAGTTTTTTAAATCAAATCAAATCAAAGTTTATTTATATAGCACATATTAAAACAACAGTGTTGACCAAAGTGCTTCACAGTCAGTGAAGTTTATATAAATGCATCTAAAATGCAATAATAGTACCATGGGAAAGAGCCTCAACAGATTGTGACATTGATGGCTGTGGTGGTGGTGGTGGTGCGGAGGAAGAGGTGGTGGAGGCCCTCATTACGGAAGCACATTCTGCTTTCAGTCTTTTTTCTGCTTCGCTAGCTCTTGCAGGCCTGAGAAACCAGAGTTTTCTGAACCTTGGTTCCAGCAGTGTTGCAAGGAACATAATGCTCATGGTTTGTATTTTATCCAGCTTCTCTCTCTCAATAGCATCCTCAGCCTCTGAGCCAGAGAAGACCCAATGGATGGTGATTTTTCCATTTGTTCATTGAGGCAATGATCCAGCATAGTGAGCAAAGGTATGACCTTTGACCCAGACACCCTTTTTTCCTGAGAGAGCTCAGTGGTTGCATCGTTAAATGGTGCTAGGACAACTAGACACTCTGAAATTATACGAAATTCCTCAGATGAAATAGGTGGGATGTCTGTTGTGAGACTTGCCAAAGCAGCACCCACACTGTAAAATGTAATTCTAGATGTTTGTTATTTCAACATATTATTCTATATCAGTTTGACGATAGATGACTGAAGTTGTTGTTATAACATAGAATTATAAGTTAAAAACGTCCCAATTACACCAAAAAAAGCTAACTTGAAAACTCATGTCCAGCTAAATCAGCAACTTATGTGAACTTGACAATGTGGGTAAGTTGAGCACAGCAGGATTCAAAACTGCCTCACGTGACTGCTACCGAGGTGCATCATGGGGAATTGGCGGTTAACGACATGCTCACTTTACTTGGACGTTTTCTAATCGTCTTCTTTGGAATATGCTTTCAAGGTGAGTAACATTGGTTATAACTATAAGGAAAGAGAGCTACAAAAGTTGGAACATGTTTTGAATTTATGGCATGATGTGTGTTTTTCTCTTTTACCGAAATGTTTGCTTTAGCTAATGTAGCTTTAGCGGACAAGGTCCAGCTTGTATGTCATGACCAAACTTGACCTAATAAACTGACATATGGCCTTTTTTATGGGTTTAATGTGGCACTGACCAAATCACAAGTATTGTGCCGCTAGCTTTAAGGTTGTGCACTCAACCACTGTTGCGATATTAGCAAGCTAACTCAGCTAATTAATAAAGCTTATTTCATATTGTCTCTGTACTTGTAAATTTCTTTCAAGTTCACAGGCTGTTGTATTTTGGTGGAAGTTCATTTTGGCAATATTTCCAATAACTGACTGGGTTCAAAAAGAACTTTTTGGCAGGACTCGGATGCTTGTTGTCATCTGTTTACCCCTATGTAATCACTTAAGTTGTTATTAACTGCTGCATGCTAAGCTGCAAGAGTGCACTGAGGACTGAGACAAAATATGGTCTACAAACCAGCATTATATTAGTTTTTATCAGATAGTCCTCCAGTGTGTTTAGTTTTTGCTTTAATTCTATTGTGCAGTTATTTGTTACCCTGAAATGCTTTATGCTTAACAACAGCTCACTATTTTGACTTATTTTTGAACTCTTGTGATCAGTATGACTAGATTGTGTGAGTTTCCATACTAAAAGAGCTGTAGTGATAAAATAATTGGCATCAGAGACACTGATTTTTGGCATGGTATACTGCAGAAGTTTTTTTTTTTTTTTTTTTGCAGAAAATTAGCAAACATGAATAAATGGCGAAAACAATATAATTATAACATATATTTTTATTTTACTTATTTTAGGTCTGTGATGCCAAACTTGATGCTGGGGATTTATTTTTGTCAGTGGAGTCAAATGGTAAGTTACAATTTGTGCATTTTGTCATACTGGAAACACCACAGATTATATTGTAACTTAATAGCTCTGTAGAACAAATGATATAAAGATTGTAGTGTCAGGGTACTTCTTAAGAAGTAATATGGCACTATTGATGATCACATGCAGGTGGCATAAACTAAATATTCAGACGTGTTACCAACAAATGATTCATTAACAAAAGCAATGGAGCAGACTGTTTAGGTTCTTGTGGTTGTAATAACATCCATAACTGCAAGTTTGTCATTAATTTATTTTCACAGGTCTAGATGATCACATCTGTCTTTGTCATTTAAATGAGGTGGACTTGCAAACTTTGCGCTCTTTTGGGTAAATTGCTGTCCACTACATATACACAGAATGTGCACAGTATTTCAGATCTAAAAAGGGAGTATGTAATGGACTT
Source organism: Pelmatolapia mariae (assembly GCF_036321145.2). Classification (NCBI taxonomy): domain Eukaryota; kingdom Metazoa; phylum Chordata; class Actinopteri; order Cichliformes; family Cichlidae; genus Pelmatolapia; species Pelmatolapia mariae. Next base: position 56,866,322 of record NC_086229.1, on the reverse strand, counting down.
GCTGGCTTTAATGTAAAAAGCCTATTGTGTAACTTTAATGAGGCAGTTGGACTAAACCAGTATTGCTCATCAAGGTAAACATCTGAGGAATAAGGGAACTGTTACTTGTCCTTTTACTCAGTGTTCTTTTAATCGCACGTTTACTAAAGTTTTACATCACATAAGTCATTTTCACAATCATTCTACTTTAAAATTTAATTTAAAAGATTTCAAGACAGAGCTTATTGTTCTCTGAACTTCCTTGTTCGCTGAACGGCAGGTAAAGTGCATCTTTTTGTTTGTTTGCTTTTGTGTGTTTGTGTTTTCTCTAATGGGCCTCAGATGACTGTTTGCTTAAATTTGGGTCTCAAAGAATCTTTTTTTTATTCTGCCTGTACTCTCCACCCCTCTTCTTCTATTGCTCAGGTTGAAGCAGAATTTGCCCGTCTTACATCTGTTGAGCTGAAAGGGTTCCTTTTTGCTGTGCTTGACCATTATGGAGAGGTTCGTGGAGCTGTTCAAAATCAAGAGCGGCATAGGAGGGCTAACTAGGCTCATAAGATGCTTCGGTGATGATGTAAGTGTTCAACTGCGAAATCTAATCCTTTGTTTAAGTTTTAGGTTATCCAGTTCAACTGATGAACTCATTGAAAGAAAGCTGATAAGTAAAGTCTGTCATCATATTTCACAACCGGACATTTAGTGTGGTAACTTTTACAGAATCTATGTATATTGGTGGTAGGTTGGATATCATATTCTACTTGAATGTCCTGATAAGCCTGATTCAAAATCTCCAATGATAATCATATATTGATGGAATTATGCATCAAAAAGCTGTGAATTTGGAGCTGTCTACATGCTTTATAAACACTGTTTAAAAAGTGTTTTTGTTTTCTTTTTGACTTCTTTGACCAGAGCCCTACACAAAGGAAGAGGACAGAGGACCTCATTTTCTAAAGGAAGATCCCTCGAACACTTTCAAGACTGAAGGTTAGCATTGTTTCTTTTAGTAAATTTAATAATGACAGCACCACAGTGAATTTTAAATGAAACATGTGGCATCTATGAAACAATGGATGCCACATGATAACATGTGTACTTTTTCCTCACCAAATGTATTATTACAAGATCTTTGACACTGGATTTGGTCTGGGTTTCAGAGAAACTAACTGGCAAGCTAGGATTGATATTATTAGTGTCTTGTGTTTATTCATTTCTTCACCAGGGTCTTTGACATTTCGCTGCTGTACTGTTCACTTCAGCTTTACGTTTGATTTCTGACATTGTATATTGTAATGGCAGAGATATTAGGATATTTAAGGGGCTGCAGTGGCGGCTACAGCTGTGGGGGGCAATACTTTGGTGAAATGTCCTGGACCCTGGAAAAGAGACTGTGTAGACTGGGTAAGCAATTAAAGGTTACTGGCCGAGAGTCATTGGGCAGCTGGGTAAAGGTGGATGTTGATATTCAGTGCCAATTATGCAACCTGTTCAGCCATGTCTATATGCTCTTTTTTCATGCTGTTAATAGAGGGGGAAAAATAAACTTTAATCAATAAACTGATCAAAGAAGCATTGTCTATGGAGCCATAATCTGATCCTGTAGTGTAGCTGCAGTTTGCACATTTCATGTATTCTCAGCCAGATTTGGTTTAGAGCACAGCCAATATTTAGCATAAGTAGATTTAAATTCACACACTGGTGATGGCGAGCTACATTGTAGCCACAGCCACCCTGGGGCGCACTGACAGAGGCGAGGCTGCCGGACACTGGCACCACCGGGCCCTCTGACCACCACCAGTAGGCAACAGGTGAAGTGTCTTGCCCAAGGACACAACGACTGAAACTGTCGGAGCCAGGGCTCGAACCGGCAACCTTCCAATTATAAGACGAACTGTCAACTCTTGAGTCACGATTCAGTCATCCACCCATGTGTGTGAATGACTGAATGTGTAAAGCACTTTGGAGTCCTTAGGGGACTAGTAAAGCGCTATACAAATACAGGCCAACAAAATTTTGTTTGAATTCTGCAATTGAAGACATGCTCAGTTATTTATGAACATGGTCTTTGTTTAAAGCAAGAAATGGATTTGTAACATGGGGGTGCATATCTCATTCTGAAAAAACTTTAACAACTAATAAGTGTTACCCAAAGCCAATCACCATCATCCAAAGCATCAGTATGGCTCTTCTTTGGAAAGACATGAATTATTAAGCACAAGGGATATTGTGTAATTGTAATTGTGTAATTTTTTTTTTTTTTTTGTCTTTGAACCCTTTTATAGCCGACAGGTATTGAAGACACGTTTTCTTAGAGGATGAAAGTTGGCATTGCGATGGTGAAAGAAGAAGACATCATCGATGTGTTGGTTGTCCTTGAGGCGGCAGTAATCCTGTCTAATCTGAGGAATGTCTCAAGTGCCATTTCCATGCTGATGGGCCTTCTTTTTGCCCTCAACATAGACTATCCAAAGGAACTTAAGGACATCTTTGAAGTCATTCAGAACATCCTAATGAACATTGATGGAAGGCAGTGCATCTCACTAGTGCATGGTCTAAGAAACAGACTCTTGCAGAAAGCCATGCAGAACTGTAATTGTATGCTCACAGCATACAATTGCCTTAGTGTTAAGGACAGTTTTTATTTTACTGTTTGTTTTTTTATTCTTGCAAGTTCTCATTCTCACTTTTGTATGTCACTAAATGACTACACTTTACATTCCAGATTAGACAATTTGTTCATGGTTTAAGAAGCTTATGTGAACAACAATATAATGGTGGACTTTGCAGATGCTTATCTCATGCAAGTCAGTAGTTTTTCCTTTATTTTGCAATTGAGCAGACTCAAACTGATGTTTCTGAAATATCCATCTTATCAAATGTTTCAGAAGCATGCGCTCATTTTCAGAGATATTGGTTCTGTGGAATTTGTTGCAATTGTAAACGAAGACACATACAAGAGTTTGATGTCTTAGTTGTTATAAACTGATCTTTACTGTCACTTATCAAAAGTTTTGTACTATTTTAATATTTCAAGTTTTATGCTAACAGGTGTGACTGAGCACAATGAAGTTTAAAAATTTTGCAAATGTAAAGAATAACTTTTCTAAAATAGCAAGTGTCCCGTTGATACATTACATTAATGCAGACTTTATGTTGTTACTTCACAAGAATCACTACTGCTCCTAGAGTATTGGTCAGAATTTAATCTTCACCCAAACTGGGCTCAAGACCAAGTTCAAATTTATTGTTTCACAGGGAGCAGCCTTTGAGTTTTGATGGATTGTGAGCCTGATGAGCTACGTCACTGATTTTTCTGTTTCTCAGATGACTAAGATGGCACAATAAATGGTGAATGTTGGGTGCTCATGAGTAATTGTCTTGTCATGTTCTTAAAACAAACTTTCTGTATGAAATGATCAGATACACTTTAATGGAATCTGTGGGTTTTTATTTTTTTTTCTGTAAACAACAGAAAATTAATTTAAAGGAATGTAGATATTTAAACCTGAGATCTAAGATAAACCTAACAGGTAGTTTTGCTTAAATGGATGTTAGAAAGCTAAAAAAAAAAAAAAAAAAAAAACTTAAGATGTTCAATACACATTTTTCTTTACATCCAGTCAATCAACTCTGATAATTAAAATGAAACTGATTTACAAGTTCACTCAGCTACCTTAAGGAGATCAGTTAATTAATAAACTTAAATCAACTTAGCTAACAGATTATGTTAGTTAAGCTAAAATAGATTCCTAAGTTAAAAGAACTACTAAAGTATTTGAATTAACTAAAAAACCCAAGTCAACTGAACTAGGACAAGAGTTTAAACAATAGATTATTTTAATTTAGCTGAAAGGGTTTTCCCAAGTAAAAATGACAATTAAAGGAGTTGAACTGACTAACAAATCTCAGTCAACTAAACTAAGACGAAAGTTTAGACAACATGTGATTTTTCATTAAGATAACAATTGGTTGTGTTATAAGAACAAACTCTATTTCTTGACTTAACTTAAAATTTTAAGGCAGCCCTTTACCTCATATTTTTAAGTTGAAACAACAAGTTATATTTTACAGTGCACTGGCTCCCGTTGCTCGAACAGTCTTTGCAGCATATTATAAGTGCTGTTCCAGCGGGTACCCACCTCCTGTATTAGTTTGAGTTGAGGCTTCCTTAGTTGTTCCTGCACCACTGAAAGCCTCTCCTTACAAAATACAATTAAAAAAGCATACATTAGATTGTCAAGGGAGCAGAACTATACACATAAGTAGCATTAAAGAAACTGTAATTAAGCCACTTAAGAACTTACCTTTGCAGTGGCACTACTCCTGAAATATCCCACAATCTTCCTGGACTTGACTCGGATGTCAGAGACCTCAGGGGTCTGGTCAAGGGCCTTCTTCACCACTAAGTTCAGGGTGTGAGCTATGCATATGGCATGTTTGAGTCGTAGCTCCCTTGCACAAGCCCCCATATTGGCAGCCCCGCTGTCACGGGTTGCCGCGACATGCCAAGTGGGAATAAATTAGGACCCAAAAAGCGGCAGCTCTGGTGCAGGTGAGTATTTATTAAACGAGAGTGGAGACAAACAAAAGAGGCGAGGGTGAGCATGAACTACAAAAACCTAAACTGAGACAACTAACAGAACTAACCGGAAACCAAGAAGCTGGGGAGCATGAGGAAAAACACAGAGAGACGAACGGAGACTGAAGGGAAACAGCACAGACGAACCAGCAACGAGGACGGGTGAACACACACAATAAATACACACCAGTAATCAGGGGGATGGGAAACACCTGGGAGACATAACAGCTGATAAGGCAGGGGGGATGTAAACAGGACACACTGACATAAGACAAAGACCTTCAAAATAAAACAGGAACACATACACGTAAAGACACAGACTAACCACAGGAATGCACGGCAGAAAAGCATGAACACAAACCGAGGAGGAACAGAAACCATATAAGGACCCAGGATCATGACACCCATCTGTTACTAGCAGGGCTCTAGACTAACTTTTTGCCATGGGCGCACCGGTACGCCTAACTTTAAAAATTTAGGCGTACCGGCACAAAAGTTAGGCGCAATCAATTTTTCAACTGCATTGCTTAACACCGCAGTTTTACATATGCACCTTCTTTGGGGGGGAAGTCCATACAGACAATATTCATTTCTAAATTATTAACTAACAATCTTGTGCTTAAAGTGCTTTGTCAATATTGTAGAAAAAACTTAATCATCATCTTGGCTCCTCTGACGACCTGTTTGCTGCTGCCTGCTGCTGAAAGGCAGTGGGGAGAGGGGACACTTGGCAGTGCATTTATTGGAGCATATAACGTGTTTTCTGGATACACTGCTGCTTTTTCAGCATTCAAAGATTGATGGCACCGTGTAAGAGCACTGGCTATAAATCTCAGATGGATCAGTCCTTAACTTAACACAAAAGTTATTAATCGTTCTTTTCATCTTTTCTTATTACCCACAGCTACATCCATTTCTGTCAGGCCTAGGCTGCTCACTAGGGCTGGGCATCATCACTGATTTCTATAATCCATTCGATTCCGGTTCACAAAGTCCTGTTTCGACTCAACTTAGCCTCAGACAGTCAGAAATATCATAATTCTGATAATTTATCAGTACTGATACACATGAGACTTCATCAGAACTGTGAACATCACAGCAGATGCCTTTGTGTCAAAGTAACTGAGAATAAAACACAGAAAAACATGAAGGAGATTTTCCTGGTCTGGCTTTTTATAGCAGATAACCTTAAAAATATTCTGCAATATTCTGCAATTTTGCATAATTTTAGGAAATTTAAATTTCTTCAGTATTGAACAGCAGAAATTAGGCTTTCTTGTCAGAGGTCATTTACATGAAAAAAGAAAAAGACAGCGCTGTAAACAACAGTAGACTGGTGGGTAATAAGCGAATGTGTTCTGTCCTTATTGTGCGTCCCTTTGCCCAACTTGACAGACAGCTAACGGTTTCAATGAACATAGGAGGCGGAAGTAAGTTTGAGGCTTTTTACTTCGTCAGTAGTTCAATGATTTACATCCTTTTCTTCCCGTAAAACTAAAAACAAACACAAAGTAAATGTCACAATAGTCTTTTCCTTTTAACTCACACTTCTAGGATATGAACTATACTGTTATATAGTATGTGTAATCAACAGCAATTCAGTATTGATCGCAATACAACTTAGCGAGTTTAGCTTCCTCAAAGATAAACATAACAGATGAAATAACTGGTTTCTAAACAAATCTCTGTAATAGAAATGCACCAAATAAACTTGTAAACATGTTGTACATTAATACTCACAAGCAATAACTCTCCAAGGCAGAAATGTTTTAAAGAGCATCTAAGGCGACAAACAGCATATTCTGCAGGCTAACAAGCGCCCAGCTTCCTGTTTCCTCTACCCACAGGAACACAGAAAAACCCCACCAAAATATAAGCTTGTGAGTATTCCCACTATGACCAGCAGAGGGTGCTGAAGAGAAAGAACCTATGCATGTCATAACAGAATGAATAATGCAGAAAACAGATTTGAGACAGGAAACTGTTCTTGAAGTACACACAGAGAGCTGTGCATGAAGTATACATTTTATCTTTGTGGAAGCAAAACAGCAAAAATCAGAGGGAATTCATGACGACATTTATCAAATGTGAAGCGCAGTTTGCTGCTTCTTTTGCTGCTGACTCTGTGAATTTTGGTTGAAGAGAGACAAAACCTGCAGCTCAGAATCAGCGCAAAAAAGACGTAAACATAGAGCGGACGGTGGGCTCAGTGAGCTCCGACAGCGTTTCAGTCTACGGGCCATCGGGTGAGAAAGCCGAGAAAGTCAAAGCTGATTCTGATGCGTCGGGTCCGCTCTGTGTTTACGGCTGATATCCAGAAATCCTACCAGTGGCTGGACAAAGCTGGACTGAAAGACAGCACAGAGGCACTAATCATGGCAGCACAAGAACAAGCTCTGAGTACAAGATCCATAGAGGCTGGGGTCTATCACACCAAGCAAGACCCCAGGTGCAGGCTGTGTAAAGGGCGATCGTGGCTCAAGAGTTTGGAGTTCGCCTTGTAATCGGAAGGTTGCCGGTTCGAGCCTCGGCTTGGACAGTCTCGGTCGTTGTGTCCTTGGGCAAGACACTTCACCTACCGCCTACTGGTGGTGGCCAGAAGGGCCGATGGCGCGATATGGCAGCCTCGCGTAGCTTGCCTCCACCAGTGTGTGAATGGGTGGGTGACTGGGTATGTAAAGCGCTTTGGGGTCCTTAGGCGGGTCTAGTAAAAGCGCTGTACAAATACAGGCCATTTACCATTTGATTGATTGAATCTTTATTTTGAACATGTAAAAAAAAAAGTAAAACAACATAGAATTCAAAGAGACAAATAAACAAAGCAAAACAAAAGGAAAACGAGCAACCACAACTACAAATAACTTTCATGTTCAAAAAGGAGCAGGAAGAAGCATAAGCTTATTTAATCCCACCCCTTTTCCACTATGTAGTAATGAATAGACTACAGAAATACCTCCTTGCAATTACATTGTATGCTATGTGTATTTTTTTTAATTTATTTATTAATTTATATATATATAAATATATATATATACACATACATACATACACATATACATATTTATATATATACATACACATATACACATTTATATATATACATACACATATACATGTATATATATATACACATATACACATATATACGCCTATACATACATATGTTTCTATCTATCCATACCTACGTATATACACATACACACATATACACATTTTCAATAACCCCAGTAACACCTCAAAGGATACACAACCTACAGATATATATACCCATACCAACATACCCGTGCCCCCGCACACACATGAAAATATTGGACAAGAACACCCTATCAAATCTCTACCTCCTCCCTGTACCCTGTAAAAACCATATCCTTAAACCGCTTTTTAAAATTAAAAGCATCTGTGCTAAGTATAACCTGGAAGTCCCGAGGTCAAAATGGGAGATGCCCCCAAGGGTGATGGAGAATGATCCTGTGGGACTTCCAGATACAGACGGACAAAATGGTGGTGGCTAACCAACCGGACATAGTGGTGGTAGAAAAACAGAAGAAGACGGCCGTAGTGATCGATGGAGTGGTTCCGAATGACACCAATATCAGGAAGAAGGAACACGAGAAGCTGGAGAAATACCAAGGACTCAGAGAAGAGCTCGAGAGGATGTGGAGGGTGAAGGTAACGGTGGTCCCCGTGGTAATCGGAGCACTAGGTGCGGTGACTCCCAAGCTAGGCGAGTGGCTCCAGCAGATCCCGGGAACAACATCGGAGATCTCTGTCCAGAAGAGCGCAGTCCTGGGAACAGCTAAGATACTGGGCAGGACCCTCAAGCTCCCAGGCCTCTTGTAGGGGACCCGAGCTTGAAGAATATATAGATATATATTCTTATATATATATATAGTGTGCAACCCAGATAAAACTATTAATTTCAGCATTGCCAGCTCTCTTTCTTTTTTTCTGTTATTTTCTTTTTCTTTAATACTCGTGGCAGTTCACACAGATTGTTTAAAAGGTGCATAGATCGCACCTTTGGCAGTTTCCTGTTGAGCTTTTCCAAATAAAGATGCCATCTTTATAGAATTCAGCAGTGAGGGTGTCTGATTCTTTTTACACTGCAGAGTCACTTCATGACCCTCCATCATAGTCCAGTATCACAGAATCTGTGCTAAGAATTTCTCTTAAATCTCTTCTCTTATCCATTATTTCATGATAATGCATAATAAATCATAGTTTAGGATGAACACACAATATGGACAAGATAACTGGATTGCCTGTACATTACAGCCATGGGAACTGATCGGCCATAGAAACCTACACTGCACACCATAAGTAGTTTCATTGGTCTTCCTCTTTGTTGTATATTGTACAAAGTGTTTTGAGTACTGAAGTACAGTAGAAAACCATTATATCAGAAAGAGTCTATTTACTATTCACAATCGCAAAATCATATAGTATAGGAGATTTTACTACTACCTTGTAAATCTTCCTTTTCACTTTGACAAAAAACAAAATATGCTTAAATATGTGCAAAGGAAATTACAGGCCACTTGCAATATAGATTTAATTATACATTTACATAAAAATATTCAAGCAAACAATAACCGAAAAAGGAATAGGCTGAAGCCATATGGCTTGTAATTATCCTATCCTTTACCCCATAGGAATAATCAAATACCTACCCAAGAAAATAAATAACATTAATAAATAAGTTATATAACAATTTGAAAAATGTTTTATGTTCCCTAAAAAGTTGGACAGAGCTACAGACCCATGACAGGCTTAACACGTCAAACATAACCTGTCATTTTATTAACTGCACAAGTAGCTGGTCATAGCTGCTAGCTAACTTGATGTTGCACACACAAGACTCTCATTTGTTTCAATTCATCAGTTGCCACAAGACAACTTACCAACGTGTACATAATAAGCTAATACGCCTGTGTGCTACAGACTACACCTACTTACTGGTTTTGTCGCATCAGTCTGTGTCTCTGAGTTCATTTTTGTTTCTCCTACAACTCTGCACCACTAAGAAGGCAAGTAAATACACATGCTCTTTGCGAGCTCGTTCCGGCTCATAACCAGTGCGCTTTGCTGTCAAGGGCGATCATTGGTTAATGGGAGTCATGTGACTGATGCAAGCCAGATCATTTTATCTGGCAAAACTGTGATTAATAGTTAAGTATTATTGTTGAGATGCACATACAGGACTGTGCATGTACATACAAATTTAAAAAATTTAAAAAGAAATTAATATATATATATTTTTTTTAAAAACCCTGAAACGAGACCCAGGAAGTGGTTACAGGAAGAGAGTGATAGATTGTCTGAAGCAGTTAGAACAGGACAATGCTATTGACCGTATGTCATACCACAGGTTATACCCAGGGAAATCTACACTACATGGTTTACCAAAGTTACATAAACAGGGTGTACCTTTAAGATCAATTGTCTGTATGATCAACTCGGTCACCTATAACTCTCAAAGGCTGGGCCTGTGATCCAGCATTTTGAGTTTATTGCTATATTTGTCTTTCTATGGCATATTAAAAGGAAGTTTAGTTCTTGTAGTATTATCAGGTTGCTTTGAGTTGTAGGTCTAGTTCAGGTTATTCTATGTATTCTGAGTTATGGATCTGTTCCTGTTTACCTCATGGTCTCATCCTCAGTGTCTTATTTTTAGTTATGCCTGTGGTAAGTCTCCCAAGTTTTTTAGTGTGTCTAATCTGTCATGTTTCATGTCTGTCATGTGTTTTCTTGTTGTCAAGTTCGGGTCATGTCTGCGTCTTATGGTTCCTGTTTTACTTTGAAGGGGTCTTGTGTTCTGTGTTCATTGTTTTAGGTTCACGTTTTTTCCTGTGATGTCATCACGCCACATGGTCATAGGGACACATGTATCAGCTGTGTCCCCATGTGTTTCCCGTCCCCTCATCACCTCCTGTGTATTTAAATGTCACAACCTTTCCTCAAAATGAAATACTGACATTACAGAATGTATGGTTTTATACTAAAATGGCAGAGAGGATAAAAAAAATGTGGTTTTAATGGAAGTTAATGGGGCATTTTTTTTTACATGTAGGTGTCAAGAAGGAGTATTCTGCACTACAAAAACAAAATAATGCAGTGAAATCAGTTTTGTTGCTGATGGTTGTCCAAAACTTTAATCACCACCAATGTCCCATTCATATACTGTTTAGTATATCAAGTCAAGTGGTTTTTATTGTCATTTCAGCCATGTACAGTGGTACAGTACAGAGTGAAATGAGACAGCATTCCTCCTTTTTGGAAAAGAAATTATTTAAAAGCTTGCCAAAATATATCTAAAGACTGCACATAGGATTGTCCAGGTTGAAAGATTTTAGAAGAACAATCTCAGTCCACAGGCTAAAACACAAAGGCTCTCTGGCCTTAAGTACTAATTGCCTGGGTACCATGCAGAAACAGCTCTACACAGAGGTGCTACATAAGGCTGGAAAGAGGGTAGGACGCCCACACAGGCAACACAGCCAGTAAACTCTAAATGCTGTCATATGCCATATCAAACAAGGTACAGATCAATGATTAACAGATGAGGTCATTTCAGTGGACTTTGACAGACAAGCTGACTGCATCCTGTGACTGTGTGAGGCAAGTAGGCTTTAATAATACTTTAAATTTCATTTAAAATGATCAATAGGGAAATGATTGGTTGCATAAAATGTTTTTAATCATTTGTTCAATCTGTCCAAACCTTTTAGTCTGTTGTTTGTTTTCTACATCTGACCGAGTGAATAATGACTTATGGAGTGTCACGGTCCTGGGTCGGTGACCCAGTGTTTTGACTTTTGTTTTATTATTATTATTAATCCATGATTTCATGGTGGTTTATGAATGTTTTGGTTTCTGTTTTGTATGTCATGTCACTGTTGTCTCTGTGCTCCGTGTTCCCTTTGTTCAGTGTGAAGTCCTTGCCTCTGTTGTGTGTTTCCTGTTTTACTTTGACGGTCCCTTGACCCATGTCCCATGTCAGTGTTTCTAGTTTTGCGTCTCCCCGGTCTCGCCTGTTTAATTAGTGTCGGCTGTGTTTCCCTCCTGGCCCTCATTCCCTAGTTTACTCCTTGTATTTATTGTCCGTGTTTTCCTCCGAGTATAAGTACCCTTATACTTGCCTGTGTGTTCTGTTCACATTTTTTTCGGTTTGGTTTTATTTTGACTCGTGCAAGCAATAAAGCTGAGATTTTTTGAGTTTAAGTTTTACATCCTGGAGTCTGCTTCTGGTTCCTCCCTTCCTGCCTTCTGCACACAGACCTTGAAAGGAGGATGCAAACGTATTTGAAGTCATGTCATATGATCTTGTGACTGGAGAGCTAGGGAAAAGTAGCTCTCCAGTCACATTTGTAAAGAAAACAATTTTCACTAGCAGTCAGAAACTAATGTGTACACTTATGTCTGCATTTTTAATTTTGTTAAACACGAACAAAATTATAGCAGAAGTGCTGCCATGCGTCTGGCCAGAAAAACATTTGTTTTCAATTTGTTTATTTGGTAGTTGACACACACACAATGACACAATGACAGTTGCCTCAATATGTTTTATATGTCTACAATTGTGATGTGAAAAGCCAAATCATAATTGTTTATAGTGATTATTTGTATGATTAATGTGCAGTTTATTTATGATTTTTTCCCATATTTTTAATTTCAGTCTTCAAACTTCTACAATGTTTTGCCTGAAGGATGGACATTGCTGTAAAATGCCACTTGGGGCCATCTGTGTCTTTCTTTTTCATCACTCTGTTTTTTTCTTTCAGTTTTGTGGAGGTAAATAAGTCTTATGTTTATGAAGTTACACAAATTATACAAAACATCGAAGTTTATTAATTACAGAGATATTTATGTTATTGATCAGCCGTTTAATCTATGTCATAGAGTAAAACAGTAATTTTAAAAGAGTTACATCACCTGGGCTTCTGAACCCTTTTTTTAACATGTTTAACACATAT